>NW_025537696.1:0-29174 GCF_020615455.1 Coregonus clupeaformis | reverse complement strand
ACAGCACCAGACAGAGAGGGAGAGCTATACTCCAGCCCTGGGGCAGAACAGCACCAGACAGAGAGAGGGAGAGCTATACTCCAGCCCTGGGGCAGCACCAGACAGAGAGGGAGAGCTATACTCCAGCCCTGGGGGCAGAACAACACCAGACAGAGAGGGAGAGCTATACTCCAGCCCTGGGGCCAGAACAGCACCAGACAGAGAGGGAGAGCTATACTCCAGCCCTGGGGCAGCACCAGACAGAGAGGGAGAGCTATACTCCAGCCCTGGGGCAGAACAACACCAGACAGAGAGGGAGAGCTATACTCCACCCCAGGCAGAACAGCACCAGACAGAGAGGGAGAGCTATATTCCAGCCCAGGGGCAGAACAACACCAGACAGAGAGGGATAGTTATACTCCAGCCCTGGGGCAGCACAACACCAGACAGAGAGGGAGAGCTATACTCCAGCCCTGGGGTAGCACCAGAGAGAGGGAGAGCTATACTCCAGCCCTGGGGCAGCACAACACCAGATATAGAAGGAGAGCTATACTCCAGCCCTGGGGCAGAACAACGCCAGACAGAGAGGGAGAGCTATACTCCAGCCCTGGAGCAGCACCAGACAGAGAGGAAGAGCTATACTCCAGACCTGGGGCAGAACAGCACCAGACAGAGAGGGAGAGCTATACTCCAGCACTGGGGCAGAACAGCACCAGAAAGAGAGAGAGAGCTATACTCCAGCCCTGGGGCAGCACCAGACAGAGAGGGAGAGCTATACTCCAGCCCTGGGGCAGAACAGCACCAGACAGAGAGGGAGAGCTATACTCCAGCCCTGCGGAAGAACAGCACCAGACAGAGAGGGAGAGCTATACTCCAGCCTTGGAGCAGAACTGCACCAGACAGAGAGGGAGAGCTATACTCCAGCCCTGGGGCAGAACAACACCAGACAGAGAGGGGATAGCTATACTCAGCCCTGGGGCAGAACAGCAACCAGACAGAGAGGGAGAGCTATACTCCAGACCTGGGGCAGCACAACACCAGACAGAGAGGAGATATATACTCCAGCCCTGAGGGCAGAACAACACCAGACAGAGAGGGAGAGCTATACTTCAGCCCTGGGGCAGCACAACACCAGACAGAGAGGGAGAGCTATCACACCAGCCCCGGGGCAGAACAGCACCAGACAGAGAGGGAGAGCTATACTCCAGCCTTGGAGCAGAACAACACCAGACAGAGAGGGAGAGCTATACTCTATCCCTGGGGCAGATCAACACCAGACAGAGAGGGAGAGCTATACTCCAGCCCTGGGGCAGAACAACACCAGACAGAGAGGGAGAGCTATACTCCAGCCCTGGGGCAGCACCAGACAGAGAGGAAGAGCTATACTCCAGCCCTGGGGCAGAACAACACCAGACAGAGAGGGAGAGCTATACTCCAGCCCTGGGGCAGAACAGCACCAGACAGAGAGGGAGAGCTATACTCCAGCCCTGGGGCAGAACAGCACCAGACAGAGAGGGAGAGCTATACTCCAGCCCTGGGCCGAACAGCACCAGAAAGAGAGAGAGAGCTATACTCCAGCCCTGGGGCAGAACAGCACCAGACAGAGAGGGAGAGCTATACTCCAGCCCTGGGGCAGAACAGCACCAGACAGAGAGGGAGAGCTATACTCCAGCCCTGCGGCAGAACAGCACCAGACAGAGAGGGAGAGCTATACTCCAGCCTTGGAGCAGAACTGCACCAGACAGAGAGGGAGAGCTATACTCCAGCCCTGGGGCAGAACAACACCAGACAGAGAGGGAGAGCTATACTCCAGCCCTGGGGCAGAACAGCACCAGACAGAGAGGGAGAGCTATACTCCAGCCCTGGGGCAGCACTAGACAGAGAGGAATAGCTATACTCCAGCCCCGGGGGCAGAACAACACCAGACAGAGAGGGAGAGCTATACTCCAGCCCTGGGGCAGAACAACACCAGACAGAGAGGGGGGATAGCTATACTCCAGCCCTGGGGCAGAACAACACCAGACAGAGAGGGAGATCTATACTCCAGCCCTGGGGCAGAACAACACCAGACAGAGAGGGAGAGCTAGTATTCCAGCCCAGGGGCAGAACAACACCAGACAGAGAGGGATAGTTATACTCCAGCCCTGGGGCAGAAATCAACACCAGACAGAGAGGGAGAGCTATACTCCAACCCTGGGGCAGCACCAGACAGAGAGGGAGAGCTATACTCCAGCCCTGGGGCAGCACAACATCAGACATAGAGGGAGAGCTATACTCCAGCCCTGGAGCAGCACCAGACAGAGAGGAAGAGCTATACTCCAGCCCTGGGGCAGAACAGCACCAGACAGAGAGGGAGAGCTATACTCCAGCCCTGGGGCAGAACAGCACCAGACAGAGAGGGAGAGCTATACTCCAGCCCTGGGGCAGAACAGCACCAGACAGAGAGGGAGAGCTTATACTCCAGCCCTGGGGCAGAACAGCACCAGACAGAGAGGGAGAGCTATACTCCAGCCCTGGGGCAGAACAGCACCAGGAGAGGGAGAGCTATACTCCAGCCCTGGGGCAGCACAACACCAGACATAGAGGGAGAGCTATACTCCAGCCCTGGGGCAGAACAACGCCAGACAGAGAGGGAGAGCTATACTCCAGCCCTGGAAAAGCACCAGACAGAGAGGAAGAGCTATACTCCAGCCCTGGGGCAGAACAGCACCAGACAGAGAGGGAGAGCTATACTCCAGCCCTGGGGCAGAACAGCACCAGACAGAGAGGGAGAGCTATACTCCAGCCCTGGGGCAGAACAACACCAGACAGAGAGGGATAGCTATACTCCAGCCCTGGGGCAGAACAGCACCAGACAGAGAGGGAGAGCTATACTCCAGACCTGGGGCAGCACAACACCAGACAGAGAGGGAGATATATACTCCAGCCCTGGGGCAGAACAACACCAGACAGAGAGGGAGAGCTATACTCCAGCCCTGGGGCAGCACAACACCAGACAGAGAGGGAGAGCTATACACCAGCCCTGGGGCAGAACAGCACCAGACAGAGAGAGGAGAGCTATACTCCAGCCTTGGAGCAGAACAACACCAGACAGAGAGGGGAGAGCTATACTCTATCCCTGGGGCAGATCAACACCAGACAGAGAGGAGAGCTATACTCCAGCCCTGGGGCAGAAACAACACCAGACAGAGAGGGAGAGCTATACTCCAGCCTGGGGCAGCACCAGACAGAGAGGAAGAGCTATACCTCCAGCCCTGGGGCAGAACAACACCAGACAGAGAGGGGAGAGCTATACTCCAGCCCTGGGGCAGAACAGCACCAGACAGAGAGGAGAGCTATACTCCAGCCCTGGGGCAGAACAGCACCAGACAGAGAGGGAGAGCTATACTCCAGCCTGGGCCGAACAGCACCAGAAAGAGAGAGAGAGCTATACTCCAGCCCTGGGGGCAGAACAGCACCAGACAGAGAGGGGAGAGCTATACTCCAGCCCTGGGGCAGAACAGCACCAGACAGAGAGGGAGAGCTATACTCCAGCCCTGCGGCAGAACAGCACCAGACAGAGAGGGAGAGCTATACTCCAGCCTTGGAGCAGAACTGCACCAGACAGAGAGGGAGAGCTATACTCCAGCCCTGGGGCAGAACAACACCAGACAGAGAGGGAGAGCTATACTCCAGCCCTGGGGCAGAACAGCACCAGACAGAGAGGGAGAGCTATACTCCAGCCCTGGGGCAGCACTAGACAGAGAGGAATAGCTATACTCCAGCCCTGGGGCAGAACAACACCAGACAGAGAGGGAGAGCTATACTCCAGCCCTGGGGCAGAACAACACCAGACAGAGAGGGATAGCTATACTCCAGCCCTGGGGCAGAACAACACCAGACAGAGAGGAGATCTATACTCCAGCCCTGGGGGCAGACACACCAGACAGAGAGGAGAGCTATATTCCAGCCCAGGGCAGAACAACACCAGACAGAGAGGGATAGTTATACTCCAGCCCTGGGGCAGAACAACACCAGACAGAGAGGGAGAGCTATACTCCAACCCTGGGGCAGCACCAGAGAGAGGGAGAGCTATACTCCAGCCCTGGGGCAGCACAACATCAGACATAGAGGGAGAGCTATACTCCAGCCCTGGAGCAGCACCAGACAGAGAGGAAGAGCTATACTCCAGCCCTGGGGCAGAACAGCACCAGACAGAGAGGGAGAGCTATACTCCAGCCCTGGGGCAGAACAGCACCAGACAGAGAGGGAGAGCTATACTCCAGCCCTGGGGCAGAACAGCACCAGACAGAGAGGGAGAGCTATACTCCAGCCCTGGGGCAGAACAGCACCAGACAGAGAGGGAGAGCTATACTCCAGCCCTGGGGCAGAACAGCACCAGAGAGAGGGAGAGCTATACTCCAGCCCTGGGGCAGCACAACACCAGACATAGGGGGAGAGCTATACTCCAGCCCTGGGGCAGAACAACGCCAGACAGAGAGGGAGAGCTATACTCCAGCCCTGGAAAAGCACCAGACAGAGAGGAAGAGCTATACTCCAGCCCTGGGGCAGAACAGCACCAGACAGAGAGGGAGAGCTATACTCCAGCCCTGGGGCAGAACAGCACCAGACAGAGAGGGAGAGCTATACTCCAGCCCTGGGGCAGAACAGCACCAGACAGAGAGGGAGAGCTATACTCCAGCCCTGGGCCGAACAGCACCAGAAAGAGAGAGAGCTATACTCCAGCCCTGGGGCAGAACAGCACCAGACAGAGAGGGAGAGCTATACTCCAGCACAGGGGCAGAACAACACCAGCCAGAGAGGGAGAGCTATACTCCCGCCCTGGGGCAGCACCAGACAGAGAGGGAGAGCTATACTCCAGGACAGGGGCAGAACAACACCAGCCAGAGAGGGAGAGCTATACTCCCGCCCTGGGGCAGCACCAGATAGAGAGGGAGAGCTATACTCCAGTCTTGGGGCAGAACAGCACCAGACAGAGAGGGAGAGCTATACTCCAGCCCTGGGGCAGCACCAGATAGAGAGGGAGAGCTATACTCCAGTCTTGGGGCAGAACAGCACCAGACAGAGAGGGAGAGCTATACTCCAGCCCTGAGGGCAGCACAACACTCAGACAGAGAGGGAGACTATACTCCAGCCTTGGGGCAGAACAGCACCAGACAGAGAGGGGAGAGCTATACTCCAGCCCTGGGGCAGAACAGCACCAGACAGAGAGGGAAAGCTATACTCCAGCCCTGGGGCAGAACAGCACCAGACAGAGAGGGAGAGCTATACTCCAGCCCTGGGGCAGAACAGCACCAGACAGAGAGGGAGAGCTATACTCCAGCCCTGGGGCAGAACAGCACCAGACAGAGAGGGAGAGCTATACTCCAGCCCTGGGGCAGAACAGCACCAGAGAGAGGGAGAGCTATACTCCAGCCCTGGGGCAGCACAACACCAGACATAGAGGGAGAGCTATCTCCAGCCCTGGGGGCAGAACAACGCCAGACAGAGAGGGAGAGCTATACTCCAGCCCTGGAAAAGCATCCAGACAGAGAGGAAGAGCTATACTCCAGCCCTGGGCGCAGAACAGCACCAGACAGAGAGGGAGAGCTATACTCCAGCCCTGGGGCAGAACAGCACCAGACAGAGAGGGAGAGCTATACTCCAGCCCTGGGGCAGAACAGCACCAGACAGAGAGGGAGAGCTATACTCCAGCCCTGGGCCGAACAGCACCAGAAAGAGAGAGAGAGCTATACTCCAGCCCTGGGGCAGAACAGCACCAGACAGAGAGGGAGAGCTATACTCCAGCACAGGGGCAGAACAACACCAGCCAGAGAGGGAGAGCTATACTCTCCGCCCTGGGGCAGCACCAGACAGAGAGGGAGAGCTATACTCCAGGACAGGGGCAGAACAACACCAGCCAGAGAGGGAGAGCTATACTCCCGCCCTGGGGCAGCACCAGATAGACAGGGAGAGCTATACTCCAGTCTTGGGGCAGAACAGCACCAGACAGAGAGGAGAGCTATACTCCAGCCCTGGGGCAGCACCAGATAGAGAGGGAGAGCTATACTCCAGTCTTGGGGCAGAACAGCACCAGACAGAGAGGGAGAGCTATACTCCAGCCCTGGGGCAGCACAACACCAGACAGAGAGGGAGATCTATACTCCAGCCTTGGGGCAGAACAGCACCAGACAGAGAGGGAGAGCTATACTCCAGCCCTGGGGCAGAACAGCACCAGACAGAGAGGGAAAGCTATACTCCAGCCCTGGGGCAGAACAGCACCATACAGAGAGGGAGAGCTATACTCCAGCCTTGGAGCAGAACAGCACCAGACAGAGAGGGAGAGCTATACTCCAGCCCTGGGGCAGCACCAGACAGAGAGGGAGAGCTATACTCCAGCCCTGGGGCAGAACAGCACCAGACAGAGAGGGAGAGCTATACTCCAGCCCTGCGGCAGAACAACACCAGACAGAGAGGGAGAGCTATACTCCAGCCTTGGAGCAGAACTGCACCAGACAGAGAGGGAGAGCTATACTCCAGCCCTGGGGCAGAACAACACCAGACAGAGAGGGAGAGCTATACTCCAGCCCTGGGGCAGAACAGCACCAGACAGAGAGGGAGAGCTATACTCCAGCCCCGGGGCAGCACCAGACAGAGAGGGAGAGCTATACTCCAGCCCTGGGGCAGAACAACACCAGACAGAGAGGGAGAGCTATACTCCACCCCAGGGGCAGAACAGCACCAGACAGAGAGGGAGAGCTATATTCCAGCCCAGGGGCAGAACAACACCAGACAGAGAGGGATAGTTATACTCCAGCCCTGGGGCAGCACAACACCAGACAGAGAGGGAGAGCTATACTCCAGCCCTGGGGCAGCACCAGAGAGAGGGAGAGCTATACTCCAGCCCTGGGGCAGAACAGCACCAGACAGAGAGGGAGAGCTATACTCCAGCCCTGGGCCGAACAGCACCAGAAAGAGAGAGAGAGCTATACTCCAGCCCTGGGGCAGAACAGCACCAGACAGAGAGGGAGAGCTATACTCCAGCCCTGGGGCAGAACAGCACCAGACAGAGAGGGAGAGCTATACTCCAGCCCTGCGGCAGAACAGCACCAGACAGAGAGGGAGAGCTATACTCCAGCCTTGGAGCAGAACTGCACCAGACAGAGAGGGAGAGCTATACTCCAGCCCTGGGGCAGAACAACACCAGACAGAGAGGGAGAGCTATACTCCAGCCCTGGGGCAGAACAGCACCAGACAGAGAGGGAGAGCTATACTCCAGCCCTGGGGCAGCACTAGACAGAGAGGAATAGCTATACTCCAGCCCTGGGGCAGAACAACACCAGACAGAGAGGGAGAGCTATACTCCAGCCGTGGGGCAGAACAACACCAGACAGAGAGGGATAGCTATACTCCAGCCCTGGGGCAGAACAACACCAGACAGAGAGGGAGATCTATACTCCAGCCCTGGGGCAGAACAACACCAGACAGAGAGGGAGAGCTATATTCCAGCCCAGGGGCAGAACAACACCAGACAGAGAGGGATAGTTATACTCCAGCCCTGGGGCAGAACAACACCAGACAGAGAGGGAGAGCTATACTCCAACCCTGGGGCAGCACCAGAGAGAGGGAGAGCTATACTCCAGCCCTGGGGCAGCACAACATCAGACATAGAGGGAGAGCTATACTCCAGCCCTGGAGCAGCACCAGACAGAGAGGAAGAGCTATACTCCAGCCCTGGGGCAGAACAGCACCAGACAGAGAGGGAGAGCTATACTCCAGCCCTGGGGCAGAACAGCACCAGACAGAGAGGGAGAGCTATACTCCAGCCCTGGGGGCAGAACAGCACCAGACAGAGAGGGAGAGCTATACTCCAGCCCTGGGGGCAGAACAGCACCAGACAGAGAGGGAGAGCTATACTCCAGCCCTGGGGCAGAACAGCACCAGAGAGAGGGAGAGCTATACTCCAGCCCTGGGGCAGCACAACACCAGACATAGAGGAGAGCTATACTCCAGCCCTGGGGGCAGAACAACGCCAGACAGAGAGGGAGAGCTATACTCCAGCCCTGGAAAAGCACCAGACAGAGAGGAAGAGCTATACTCCAGCCCTGGGGCAGAACAGCACCAGACAGAGAGGGAGAGCTATACTCCAGCCCTGGGGCAGAACAGCACCAGACAGAGAGGGAGAGCTATACTCCAGCCCTGGGGCAGAACAGCACCAGACAGAGAGGGAGAGCTATACTCCAGCCCTGGGCCGAACAGCACCAGAAAGAGAGAGAGAGCTATACTCCAGCCCTGGGGCAGAACAGCACCAGACAGAGAGGGAGAGCTATACTCCAGCACAGGGGCAGAACAACACCAGCCAGAGAGGGAGAGCTATACTCCCGCCCTGGGGCAGCACCAGACAGAGAGGGAGAGCTATACTCCAGGACAGGGGCAGAACAACACCAGCCAGAGAGGGAGAGCTATACTCCCGCCCTGGGGCAGCACCAGATAGAGAGGGAGAGCTATACTCCAGTCTTGGGGCAGAACAGCACCAGACAGAGAGGGAGAGCTATACTCCAGCCCTGGGGCAGCACCAGATAGAGAGGGAGAGCTATACTCCAGTCTTGGGGCAGAACAGCACCAGACAGAGAGGGAGAGCTATACTCCAGCCCTGGGGCAGCACAACACCAGACAGAGAGGGAGATCTATACTCCAGCCTTGGGGCAGAACAGCACCAGACAGAGAGGGAGAGCTATACTCCAGCCCTGGGGCAGAACAGCACCAGACAGAGAGGGAAAGCTATACTCCAGCCCTGGGGCAGAACAGCACCATACAGAGAGGGAGAGCTATACTCCAGCCTTGGAGCAGAACAGCACCAGACAGAGAGGGAGAGCTATACTCCAGCCCTGGGGCAGCACCAGACAGAGAGGGAGAGCTATACTCCAGCCCTGGGGCAGAACAGCACCAGACAGAGAGGGAGAGCTATACTCCAGCCCTGCGGCAGAACAACACCAGACAGAGAGGGAGAGCTATACTCCAGCCTTGGAGCAGAACTGCACCAGACAGAGAGGGAGAGCTATACTCCAGCCCTGGGGCAGAACAACACCAGACAGAGAGGGAGAGCTATACTCCAGCCCTGGGGCAGAACAGCACCAGACAGAGAGGGAGAGCTATACTCCAGCCCTGGGGCAGCACCAGACAGAGAGGGAGAGCTATACTCCAGCCCTGGGGCAGAACAACACCAGACAGAGAGGGAGAGCTATACTCCACCCCAGGGGCAGAACAGCACCAGACAGAGAGGGAGAGCTATATTCCAGCCCAGGGGCAGAACAACACCAGACAGAGAGGGATAGTTATACTCCAGCCCTGGGGCAGCACAACACCAGACAGAGAGGGAGAGCTATACTCCAGCCCTGGGGCAGCACCAGAGAGAGGGAGAGCTATACTCCAGCCCTGGGGCAGCACAACACCAGATATAGAGGGAGAGCTATACTCCAGCCCTGGGGCAGAACAACGCCAGACAGAGAGGGAGAGCTATACTCCAGCCCTGGAGCAGCACCAGACAGAGAGGAAGAGCTATACTCCAGCCCTGGGGCAGAACAGCACCAGACAGAGAGGGAGAGTTATACTCCAGCACTGGGGCAGAACAGCACCAGAAAGAGAGAGAGAGCTATACTCCAGCCCTGGGGCAGCACCAGACAGAGAGGGAGAGCTATACTCCAGCCCTGGGGCAGAACAGCACCAGACAGAGAGGGAGAGCTATACTCCAGCCCTGCGGCAGAACAGCACCAGACAGAGAGGGAGAGCTATACTCCAGCCTTGGAGCAGAACTGCACCAGACAGAGAGGGAGAGCTATACTCCAGCCCTGGGGCAGAACAACACCAGACAGAGAGGGATAGCTATACTCCAGCCCTGGGGCAGAACAGCACCAGACAGAGAGGGAGAGCTATACTCCAGACCTGGGGCAGCACAACACCAGACAGAGAGGGATATCTATACTCCAGCCCTGGGGCAGAACAACACCAGACAGAGAGGGAGAGCTATACTCCAGCCCTGGGGCAGCACAACACCAGACAGAGAGGGAGAGCTATACACCAGCCCTGGGGCAGAACAGCACCAGACAGAGAGGGAGAGCTATACTCCAGCCTTGGAGCAGAACAACACCAGACAGAGAGGGAGAGCTATACTCTATCCCTGGGGCAGATCAACACCAGACAGAGAGGGAGAGCTATACTCCAGCCCTGGGGCAGAACAACACCAGACAGAGAGGGAGAGCTATACTCCAGCCCTGGGGCAGCACCAGACAGAGAGGAAGAGCTATACTCCAGCCCTGGGGCAGAACAGCACCAGACAGAGAGGGAGAGCTATACTCCAGCCTTGGAGCAGAACAGCACCAGACAGAGAGGGAGAGCTATACTCCAGCCCTGGGGCAGAACAACACCAGACAGAGAGGGATAGCTATACTCCAGCCCTGGGGCAGCACAACACCAGACAGAGAGGGAGAGCTATACTCCAGCCCTGGGGCAGAACAGCACCAGACAGAGAGGGAGAGCTATACTCCAGCCCTGGGGCAGCACTAGACAGAGAGGGAGAGCTATACTCCAGCCCTGGGGCAGAACAGCACCAGACAGAGAGAGAGAGCTATACTCCAGCCCTGCGGC
Source organism: Coregonus clupeaformis (assembly GCF_020615455.1). Lineage (NCBI taxonomy): Eukaryota > Metazoa > Chordata > Actinopteri > Salmoniformes > Salmonidae > Coregonus > Coregonus clupeaformis. The sequence continues at coordinate 18,572 of NW_025537696.1, read as the reverse complement.
AGAACAACACCAGACATAGAGGGAGAGCTATACTCCAGCCCTGGGGCAGAACAGCACCAGACAGAGAGGGAGAGCTATACTCCAGACCTGGGGCAGCACCAGACAGAGAGGGAGAGCTATACTCCAGCCCTGGGGCAGCACCAGACAGAGAGGGAGAGCTATACTCCAGCCCTGGGGCAGAACAGCACCAGACAGAGAGGGAGAGCTATACTCCAGACCTGGGGCAGAACAGCACCAGATAGCTACACTGCCATCTGTAACTGTAACTCACCCCAAAGTGAGACCAAAAACACACACACACGCTTTAATAGCATGGATAAAAGATGAACAATACATTATTTCACATTCCTACATGGGTTGTAGGAAGTTACATAAGCATAGCCTAATTGTCTGTATTGCTCCGATGTTGCCTATCGGAGCAATACATTATGTGTAGAGATAAGGGTTAAGGTGAGAGATGGTGTGTATGATGCGGTTAATGTGTGTGCACTCACTCTTGGCCTTCTCGCTCTTGCGTGAGGGTCTCCATCGGATACAGGAGCGATGTTCGTCCAGGTAGAACAGTCTCACCAGCCCCTTGGAGCCAGCCTTCAACTTCACCATCTGGGTCCCGACTGCATCACACTCATACATCGCTCCACTGCAGAGAGACAGACACACACACACAGACAGAGGTCAATAGTGCACCATTACAAAAAAGATTCTGATCAACAGCTGATCTGGACCAGAATCAGGATGGGAACAGAGATGGGCCTGAGAGAGAGAGAGAGAGAGAGAGAGAGAGAGAGAGAGAGAGAGAGAGAGAGAGAGAGAGAGAGAGAGAGAGAGAGAGAGAGAGAGAGAGAGTAGAGAGAGAGAGAGAGAGAGAGAGAGAGAGAGAGAGAGAGAGAGAGAGAGAGAGAGGGGAATAGGGAGAAGGAGAGGGAGAGAGAGAGGGAGAGAGAGGGAGAGAGGGGGGGAGAAGGAGGGAGAGAACGGCAGAGGAGGAGAAGGAGAGGGAGAGACAGGCAGAGGGAGAGAGAGAGAGAGAGAGAGAGAGAGAGAGAGAGAGAGAGAGAGAGAGAGAGAGAGAGAGAGAGGGGAATAGGGAGAAGGAGAGGGAGATAGAGAGAGAGGGAGAGAGAGGGAGAGAGAGAGAAGGGAGGGAGAAGCAGAGGAGAGGGGAGAGAGAGGCAGAGGGAGAGAGAGAGAGAGAGAGAGAGAGAGAGAGAGAGAGAGAGAGAGAGAGAGAGACAGAGAGACAGAGAGAAGAGAGGGAGAGAGAGCAGAGGAGGGAGAGAGAGAGAGAGAGAGAGAGAGAGAGAGAGAGAGAGAGAGAGAGAGAGAGAGAGAGAGAGAGAGAGAGAGAGAGAAGAAGAAGAAGAGGGAGAGAGAAGAAGAAGAGGGAGAGGGAGAGAGAGAGAGAGAGAGAGAGAGAGAGAGAGAGAGAGAGAGAGAGAGAGAGAGAGAGAGAGAGAGAGAGAGAGAGAGAGAGAGAGAGAGAGAGAGAGAGAGAGCGAGAGAGAGAGAGAGAGAGAGAGAGGAAGAGGGAGATTAATTACTTGACACATTGGAAAGAATTAACAAAAAAACAGAGCCCTAAACAGAGACTACACAGTGACAGAATACTTGACCACTGTGACGACCCACAATTAAGGAAAGCTTTGACTATGTACAGACTCAATGAGCATAGCCTTGCTATTGAGAAAGGCCGCCGTAGGCAGACCTGGCTCTCAAGAGAAGACAGGCTATTTTCACACTGCCCACAAAATGAGGTGGAAACTGAGCTGCACTTCCTAACCTCCTGCCAAATGTAACAAAAGTTTCTCAATACTTTGTTATATACCCTTTGTTGGCAATGACACAGGTCAAACGTTTTCTGTAAGTCTTCACAAGGTTTTCACACACTGTTGCTGGTATTTTGGCCCATTCCTCCATGCAGATCTCCTCTAGAGCAGTGATGTTTTGGGGCTGTCGCTGGGCAACACGGACTTTCAACTCCCTCCAAAGATTTTCTATGGGGTTGAGATCTGGAGACTGGCTAGGCCACTCCAGGACCTTGAAATGCTTCTTACGAAGCCACTCCTTTGTTGCCCGGGCGGTGTGTTTGGGATCATTGTCATGCTGAAAGACCCAGCCACGTTTCATCTTCAATGCCCTTGCTGATGGAAGGAGGTTTTCATTCAAAATCTCACGATACATGGCCCCATTCATTCTTTCCTTTACACGGATCAGTCGTCCTGGTCCTCAATTTGTCTGTCATAGTTGACGTGTACCTATGATGAAAATTACAGGCCTCTCTCATCTTTTTAAGTGGGAGAGCTTGCACAATTGGTGGCTGACTAAATACTTTTTTCCCCACTGTACATTAGTTGACTGTGACTTTAAACAGCTTGGAAAATTCCTGAAAATTATGTTAGCTTCTGATAGGCTAATTGACATCATTTGAGTCAATTGGAGGTGTACCTGTGGATATATTTCAAGGCCTACCTTCAAACTCAGTGCCTCTTTGCTTGACATCATGGGAAAATCAAAAGAAATCAACCAAGACCTCAGAAAAAAATGTGTAGACCTCCACAAGTCTGGTTCATCCTTGGGAGCAATTTCCAAACGCCTGAAGGTACCACGTTCATCTGTACAAACAATAGTACGCAAGTATAAACACCATGGGACCACGCAGCCATCATGCCACTCAGGAAGGAGACGCGTTCTGTCTCCTAGAGATGAACGTACTTTGGTGCGAAAAGTGCATGTACCTGGAGGAAACAGGTACAAAAGTATCTATATCCACAGTAAAACAAGTCCTATATCGACATAACCTGAAAGGCTGCTCAGCAAGGAAGAAGCCACTGCTCCAAAACCGCCATAAAGAAGCCAGACTACGGTTTGCAACTGCACATGGGGACAAAGATCATACTTTTTGGAGAAATGTCCTCTGGTCTGATGAAACAAAAATAGAACTGTTTGGCCATAATGACTATTGTTATGTTTGGAGGAAAAAGGGTGTTGCTTGCAAGCCGAAGAACACCATCCCAACCGTGAAGCACGGGGGTGGCAGCATCATGTTGTGGGGGTGCTTTGCTGCAGGAGGGACTGGTGCACTTCACAAAATAGATGGCATCATGAGGAAGGAAAATTATGTGGCTATATTGAAGCAACATCTCAAGACATCAGTCAGGAAGTTAAAGCTTGGTCGCAAATGGGTCTTCCAAATGGACAATGACCCCAAGCATACTTCCAAAGTTGTGGCAAAATTTCTTAAGGACAACAAAGTCAAGGTATTGGAGTGGCCATCACAAAGCCCTGACCTCAATCCTATAAAAAATGTGTGGGCAGAACTGAAAAAGCGTGGGCGAGCAAGGAGGCCTACAAATCTGACTCCAGTTACACCAGCTCTGTAAGAGGAATGGGCCAAAAATTCACCCAACTTATTGTGGGAAGCTTTTGGAAAGCTACCGAAACATTTGACCCAAGTTAAACAATTTAAAGGCAATGCTACCAAATACTAATTGAGTGTATGTAAACTTCTGACCCACTGGGAATATGATGAAATAAATAAAAGCTTAAATAAATCACTCTCTCTATTATCATTCTGACACTTCACATTCTTAAATTAAAGTGGTGATCCTCACTGACCTAAGACAGGGAATTTTTACTAGGATTAAATGTCAGGAATTGTGAAAAACTGAGTTTAAATGTATTTGGCTAAGGTGTATGTAAACTTCCGACTTAAACTGTATATCAAAGACATTGTACTCTAGTCCACGCTCCTGGCCCTGATCTAGTGAGGCAGAACTCCATTTACAGCTTCACACCCCACTGAGGTCAGGAGAAGAATAGAACCAAAGCATTCTGGGACTGAAATAATCCTTTACTACTCTCCTCTGTGGTCCCCAGGGATGTTATGGTGGTGGTCAGGTCTATAGTGAGTGTTCCTGTGTGTGTGTGTGTGTGTGTGTGTGTGTGTGTGTGTGTGTGTGTGTGTGTGTGTGTGTGTGTGTGTGTGTGTGTGTGTGTGTGTGTGTGTGTGTGTGTGTGTGTGTGTGTCAGGTAGCGCGTGTTAGTGTGTGTGTGAGTGCATGTATGCTAGTGTGTGTATCTGTGTGTGTCAGATAAAAAGTGTCTCTAATACACAACCGTCTCTGAGCAGAAATAACAGGGATGGCTTTTACACACACACACACACACACACACCTCACACACACACACACACACACACACACACACACACACCACACACACACACACACACACACACACACACACACACTCACACTCACACATACACACACACACTCACACACACACACACATAGAATCCCGTATCTGCAGAACACAGACTGGACCAAAAACCACAATCCAATTAGTACTGGTTCTCTCTCTCTCCATCCCTCAGCTAATCTCCATTTTCAGAGGGATGGAGTGAGGGATGATGGAGTGAGGGATTATGAAGTGAGGGATGATGGAGTGAGAGATGATGAGTGAGGGATGGATGGAGTGAGGGATGATGGAGAGAATATATGTGGCATCTCAAAACATGACTGGGGTTCATATAATACTGTTATTATTCAGTGGTGTTTGTGTGTGTGTGTGTATGTGTGTGTGTGTGTGTGTGTGTGTGTGTGTGTGTGTGTGTGTGTGTGTGTGTGTGTGTGTGTGTGTGTGTGTGTGTGTGTGTGTGTGTGTGTGTGTGTGTGTGTGTGTGTGTGTGTGTGTGTGTGTGTGTGTGTGTGTGGGACGTGTTTAACTATTCTTGTGGGGACCAGAAGTCCCCACAAGAATAGCAAACAAACAAACATTTGACCAACTGGGGACTTTTTGTTAGTCCCCACAAGGTCAAATGTTATTTCTAGGGGGTTTAGGGTTAAGGTTAGAATTAGTGTTAGGGTTAGAATTAGGTTCAGGGTTAGGAGCTAGTGTTAGTTATAGAGTTAGGGTTAGGAGCTAGGGTTAGGTTTAGGGTTATGGTTAAGGTTAGGTTTTTGGGTTAAGGTTAAGGTTAGGGTTAAGGTTAAGGTTAGGTTTTTGGGTTAAGGTTAGGGTTAGGGTAAGAGTACGGGTTAGGGCTAGGGTTAGGGGTTAGGGAAAATAGGATTTTGAATGGGACTGAATTGTGTGTCGCCGCAAGGTTAGCTGTACAAGACTGTGTGCGTGTGTGTGTGTATGTTCAAACAGACTTCACCTTTAATTTATTATAATATAAATGAGGTCCTCTCAATAAAATATTCAGTCCTTCTCTGTCCCCTCTCCCTCTCTCCATCCATATGAATGTTCCTAGACCTGGACAATATGGCTAGATAACGTCATCAAAACCTAGACAATATGGCTAGATAACGTCATCAAAACCTAGACAATATGGCTAGATAACGTCATCAAAACCTAGACAATATGGCTAGATAACGTCATCAAAACCTAGACAATATGGCTAGATAACGTCATCAAAACCTAGACAATATGGCTAGATAACGTCATCAAAACCTAGACCTAGACAATATGGCTAGATAACGTCATCAAAACCTAGACAATATGGCTAGATAACGTCATCAAAACCTAGACAATATGGCTAGATAACGTCATCAAAACCTAGACAATATGGCTAGATAACGTCATCAAAACCTAGACAATATGGCTAGATAACGTCATCAAAACCTAGACAATATGGCTAGATAACGTCATCAAAACCTAGACAATATGGCTAGATAATGTCATCAAAACCTAGACAATATGGCTAGATAACGTCATCAAAACCTAGACAATATGGCTAGATAACGTCATCAAAACCTAGACAATATGGCTAGATAACGTCATCAAAACCTAGACCTAGACAATATGGCTAGATAACGTCATCAAAACCTAGACCTAGACAATATGGCTAGATAACGTCATCAAAACCTGGACAATATGGCTAGATAACGTCATCAAAACCTAGACCTAGACAATATGGCTAGATAACGTCATCAAAACCTAGACCTAGACAATATGGCTAGATAACGTCATCAAAACCTAGACCTAGACAATGTGGCTAGATAATGTCATCAAAACCTAGACAATATGGCTAGATAACGTCATCAAAACCTAGACCTAGACAATATGGCTAGATAACGTCATCAAAACCTAGACCTAGACAATATGGCTAGATAACATCATCAAAACCTAGACCTAGACAATATGGCTAGATAACGTCATCAAAACCTAGACAATATGGCTAGATAACGTCATCAAAACCTGGACAATATGGCTAGATAACGTCATCAAAACCTAGACAATATGGCTAGATAACGTCATCAAAACCTAGACCTAGACAATATGGCTAGATAACGTCATCAAAACCTAGACAATATGGCTAGATAACGTCATCAAAACCTAGACAATATGGCTAGATAACGTCATCAAAACCTAGACAATATGGCTAGATAACGTCATCAAAACCTAGACAATATGGCTAGATAACGTCATCAAAACCTAGACAATATGGCTAGATAACGTCATCAAAACCTAGACAATATGGCTAGATAATGTCATCAAAACCTAGACAATATGGCTAGATAACGTCATCAAAACCTAGACAATATGGCTAGATAACGTCATCAAAACCTAGACAATATGGCTAGATAACGTCATCAAAACCTAGACCTAGACAATATGGCTAGATAACGTCATCAAAACCTAGACCTAGACAATATGGCTAGATAACGTCATCAAAACCTGGACAATATGGCTAGATAACGTCATCAAAACCTAGACCTAGACAATATGGCTAGATAACGTCATCAAAACCTAGACCTAGACAATATGGCTAGATAACGTCATCAAAACCTAGACCTAGACAATGTGGCTAGATAATGTCATCAAAACCTAGACAATATGGCTAGATAACGTCATCAAAACCTAGACCTAGACAATATGGCTAGATAACGTCATCAAAACCTAGACCTAGACAATATGGCTAGATAATGTCATCAAAACCTAGACCTAGACAATTTGGCTAGATAACGTCATCAAAACCTAGACAATATGGCTAGATAACGTCATCAAAACCTAGACCTAGACAATATGGCTAGATAACGTCATCAAAACCTAGACCTAGACAATATGGCTAGATAACATCATCAAAACCTAGACCTAGACAATATGGCTAGATAACGTCATCAAAACCTAGACAATATGGCTAGATAACGTCATCAAAACCTAGACCTAGACAATATGGCTAGATAATGTCATAAAAACCTAGACAATATGGCTAGATAATGTCATCAAAACCTAGACAATATGGCTAGATAACGTCATCAAAACCTAGACCTAGACAATATGGCTAGATAATGTCATCAAAACCTAGACAATATGGCTAGATAACGTCATCAAAACCTAGACCTAGACAATATGGCTAGATAATGTCATCAAAACCTAGACAATATGGCTAGATAACGTCATCAAAACCTAGACAATATGGCTAGATAACGTCATCAAAACCTAGACCTAGACAATATGGCTAGATAACATCATCAAAACCTAGACAATATGGCTAGATAACGTCATCAAAACCTAGACCTAGACAATATGGCTAGATAACGTCATCAAAACCTAGACAATATGGCTAGATAACGTCATCAAAACCTAGACCTAGACAATGTGGCTAGATAACGTCATCAAAACCTAGACAATATGGCTAGATAACGTCATCAAAACCTAGACCTAGTGTAACGATTCCGGCAGTCTGAGTCGGTTCCTGTCTGTGTATTAGTTTTTCTGCTCGGGATCTCCAGTTTCCCGAGGGTTCTGGAACGCTCCCTGCCTGGTTGCCGGGCTACGTTGCTAGGCGGGAGCTCTCCTGATTTCCACACCTGCATTCCATCAGCAATCTGCACACCTGGCCCTGATCATCACCTTCATAAGCTCTGACCTGACATCCATTCCCTGCCGGATCGTTAGCCATGAACAGTATGTTTATCAGCGGATCAGTCCTAGAGCTTAGAGCATTAGTTTTGTTGTTTTGCACCTTGTTTGCTTGTTGTATGCGTACCTCCGTTTTGTTCTCCCTACAGTCACTCGTCCGGAACCTTCACCCAACCTCTGCCTGATGGTCGGGCGGCTGCCCGAGCCATCATTGGACCAACCACTGCACCCTCTACAACTCATCCACGCCGCCCGCTCTGTTCCCTGGATTATTCAACATCACCCGTGGATCAGTTAAATAAACACTCACCTTTGACACCACTTACCTTGTCCTGGTCTGCTTCTGGGTTCTGGCTTAGTAAACCGTGACAGAACGATCCGCCAGTATGAACCCAGCGGACCTGGACTCTGTTCGCCATGCCATTTCCCATCAGGAGAAGATGTTGGGCCATCATAGCACGGAGCTACAGGAGATCGCGTTGGCAGTTCGGAACCTTTCTACCGGTCTGACGGAGGTCCAGAACCAGCGCAAGTTTCCGGTGGAGGATCCACTACCGGTTTCACCCATCTCGCCTGCCGCTTCTGGAGCTGTGTCCTTCCGTGAGCCCAAGGTTCCGACGCCGGATAAATATGAGGGGAGCTGGGAAGATGCCGTTCTTTCCTTATGCAGTGTGGGTTAGTGTTCGATCTACAGCCCTACTCTTATGCCACAGACAAGGCTAGGATAGCCTTTGTGATTGAGTTGCTGCGTGGTCGAGCGCTGAGTGGGCTTCAGCCGTTTGGGAACGACAGGACCCCTGCATGGCTTCATACCAGGGGTCCACGGCCGAGATGAGGAAGCTCTTCGACCATTCCGTCCGAGGGAGGGACGCAGCTAGGCGCCTGTTTTCGCTTCGCCAAGGAACTCGCAGCGTGGCCGACTTCGTGATCGAGTTCAAGACGTTGGCTGTGGAGAGTGGGTGGAATGAGGAGTCTCTGCAAGCGGCCTTTTACCAGGGTCTGTCGGAGCAGCTCAAGGATGAGTTGATCTCCTATCCGAGCCTAGTGACCTGGACAGCTTGGTAGCCTTGTCTATTCGGGTGGATAATCGAGTCCGAGAGCGAAGGAGGGAGAAGCAATGGGTTCCGTCCAATCGATCAGCTTCTCAGGTTCCAGTCGGGTCGGTGATTGGACCAGAATACGTCGATCATCGTCCACCACACAGGATTAGTGGAGAGGTCCTGTCTCCCGATTCTGAACCAATGCAAGTAGGGCGGCACGGGTTAACCAAGGAGGAACGCCAACTCAGACGTAGGACTAACTGTTGCCTCTACTGTGGTGGTTCGGGACATTACCTCGCCACCTGTTCCCGGCGGTCGTCAAACTGCGCGGCTCGCTAAAGTTGGGAGGACTTTTAGCGAGCCAGTTTCGACCTCTCAATACCTCTGTCAGACCCCGTTTCCCGGCTACCCTTATGAACAGGAATCAGAGCTTAGCGATTAACGCTTTTATCGATTCAGGTGCCGATGGAAGCTTTCTTGATGCCGAAGTTGGTGGAACAGCTGGGGCTTTCCAAGGAGCAATTGCCGGAAGCCATTGAAGCGACCACTCTGAACGGCAGTTTTCTGGCACGTATCACGATGAGGACTGAACCGGTTAAGATGCTGTTGTCGGGAATCATTCTGAGATGATTTCATTCTTCATTCTGCCGTCTTCCCATGTTCCTCTGGTCCTTGGATACCCCTGGCTGAAGGAACACAATCCCACGTTCGATTGGGTGACGGGCAAGGTAACGAGTTGGAGCCTTGATTGTCATGCTAACTGTCTCAAGACTGCCTGTCCCCATTCGGTTCCCAGTCAGGTGATTGAGGCTAAACCCCCCAGATTTGTCCCTGGTTCCCGAGACATATCACGATTTGGGGAAGTGTTCAGTAAGCAGAAGGCTCTGTCACTCCCCTCCCCACCGACCATATGATTGTGCCATCAACCTGTTCCCTGGAGCTGTCTACCCCAAGGGAAGGTTATACAGTATCTTCCGACCTGAACGTGAGGCTTTGGAGACCTACATCAAGGAGTCCCTAGCTGCTGGTCTCGTTCGTCCTTCGTCATCACCCCTGGGGGCAGGATTCTTCTTTGTGGGTAAGAAGGATGGCTCTCTTCGACCGTGTATTGATTATCGGGGGTTGAATGACATCACGGTCAAGAACAAGTATCCCCTGCCCTTGATGAGCTCTGCCTTCGACTCCTTACAGGGTGCTACGGTGTTCACCAAACTAGACCTACGCAATGCGTATCACAGGTCCGGATCAGAGAGGGGGACGAGTGGTTGACGGGTTTCAATACACCGATGGGTCACTTCGAGTATCAGGTGATGCCGCTTTGGACTGACCAATGCTCCAGCGGTATTCCAGAGTATGGTGAACGACGTCCTGAGAGATATGATCGGTCTCTTTGTGTTTGTTTACCTGGATGACATTCTGATCTTCTCGAAGGAACCTTCCCGACCACGTCCAGCATGTCCGGCAGGTTCTGCAGCGATTGTTGGAGAATCGCCTGTTCGTGAAGGCCGAGAAGTGCGAGTTTCACGCCCACACGACATCCTTTCTGGGTACATCATCTCCAGGGGAGAGATTAGGATGGACCAGGAGAAGGTTAGAGCGGTTCTGGAATGGGCCCAGCCCGGTACGAGATTGCAGCTCCAGAGATTTTTGGGGTTTGCGAATTTCTACCGCAGATTCATCCGGGATTACAGCCGTGTGGCCGCTCCGTTAACTGCCTTGACTTCCAGTATCAGGACCTTTCAAGTGGAATCCGGAGGCGGATCGAGCGTTTCTGGATTTGAAGAGACGATTCACCAACGCACCGATTCTCTCTCAACCGGACACGGCCCGTCAGTTCGTCGTTGAAGTGGACGCGTCTGATGTGGGAGTTGGCGCCATCCTGTCGCAGCGATACTCCACGGACAGTAAACTCCATCCCTGCGCCTACTACTCGTCGCCTTTCGCCTGCGGAGAGGAACTACGATGTGGGCAACCGGGAGCTTCTCGCGGTGAAACTTGCCTTGGAGGAGTGGCGCCACTGGTTGGAGGGGCGGAGCAACCGTTTATTGTCTGGACTGACCACAAGAATCTTGCTTACGTGCAATCGGCTAGACGTCTCAACTCCCGTCAGGCCAGGTGGGCGTTGTTTTCGGACGATTCACTTTTTCCCTGACGTTCCGACCTGGATCTAAGAACGGCAAGGCGGACGCCTTGTCCCGGATGTTCTCCAAGACGGAAGAGAGTGGGTCCAAGACCGAGACAATTCTCCCCGAACTGCGTCGTGGGAGCAGTTATGTGGAAGATTGAGGAGGAGGTGATGGCGGCCCTTCGGACGCAGCCCGGTCCCGGTAACGGTCCAACCGGTCGGTTGTTTGTGCCTGAGTCGGTTCGTCCTGCTGTCCTCAAATGGTCCCACGCCAGCAAGATGGCTTGTCACCCTGGCGTGGCTCGGACGATGGCGTTTCTTCGCAGACGTTTTTGGTGGCCTGCCATGGCCGAGGATACTCGGGGGTTTTTGTTGCTGCCTGTCCAGTGTGTGCGCAGAATAAGAGTACCAATCGGCCCAGCTCTGGACTACTTCACCCCCTTCCTATTCCCCCGCGACCATGGTCGCATCTGGCCCCTGGACTTTGTCACTGGGTTGCCCTCTTCTGAGGGGAACACGGTCGTTCTGACTATCGTGGACAGATTCAGCAAGTTCGCCCACTTTGTGCCAATTGCCAAGCTTCCCTCTGCCTCGGAGACGTCCCGAGATCCTGGTTAGGGAGGTTTTCAGGGTCCACGGTTTGCCCAGTGATATCGTTTCCGACCGTGGCCCTCAGTTTACCTCTGCTGTCTGGAAGTCCTTCTGTTTGGCCATTGGAGCTACAGTCAGTCTCACATCTGGTTTTCACCCCCAATCTAATGGTCAGGCGGAGAGAGCCAACCAGAAGATGGAATCCACGCTACGCTGCCTTGTCTCTTCCAACCCCACCTCCTGGGTCTCTCAGTTGCCTTGGGTTGAGTATGCCCACAATACTCTCCCTACATCTGCCACTGGGATGTCTCCCTTCCAGTGCCTGTATGGCTACCAACCTCCCTTGTTCCCTTCTCAGGAGAAGGAGCTCTCAGTGCCCTCTGTTCAGGCCCATATTCGTCGTTGCCACCGGACCTGGCATCGGGCCAGAAAGGCACTCCTTAGAGTTTCGGACCGGTATCAGCTCCAGGCGAATCGTCGCCGGATCCCCGCTCCCACCTATACCATCGGAGATAGGGTCTGGTTGGCCACACGGGATCTTCCCCTTTACGGACTGAGTCTAGGAAGTTGTTACCAAGTTCATTGGTCCGTTTGTGGTGGAGAAGGTGATCAATCCGGTGGCAGTTCGACTCAAACTACCGAGGACGCTCAGAGTCCATCCCACCTTTTCATGTCTCCTGCCTCAAGCCTGTTTTCCTCAGTCCTCTGTTGCCTCCTCCGCCTCCTCCTCCTCCTCCTCGGATGATCGGAGGTGGTCCTGCCTACACGGTGCGACGCATCATGGATTCCAGACGGCGGGGCCGGGGTTTCCAGTATCTCGTGGACTGGGAGGGGTATGGTCCTGAAGAGAGGAGTTGGATTCCGCGGCGACAGATCCTAGATGCTGACCTCATTCGTGACTTCTACCGCCTCCATCCTGGCGCTCCGGGAGTCCGCCCGGTGGCGTTTGTCGGAGGGGGGTACTGTAACGATTCCGGCAGTCTGAGTCGGTTCCTGTCTGTGTATTAGTTTTTCTGCTCGGGATCTCCAGTTTCCCGAGGGTTCTGGAACGCTCCCTGCCTGGTTGCCGGGCTCGTTGCTAGGCGGGAGCTCTCCTGATTTCCACACCTGCATTCCATCAGCAATCTGCACACCTGGCCCTGATCATCACCTTCATAAGCTCTGACCTGACATCCATTCCCTGCCGGATCGCTAGCCATGAACAGTATGTTTATCAGCGGATCAGTCCTAGAGCTTAGAGCATTAGTTTTGTTGTTTTGCACCTTGTTTGCTTGTTGTATGCTTACCTCCGTTTTGTTCTCCCTACAGTCACTCGTCCGGAACCTTCACCCAACCTCTGCCTGATGGTCGGCGGCTGCCGAGCCATCATTGGACCAACCACTGCACCCTCTACAACTCATCCACGCCGCCCGCTCTGTTCCCTGGATTATTCAACATCACCCGTGGATCAGTTAAATAAACACTCACCTTTGACACCACTTACCTTGTCCTGGTCTGCTTCTGGGTTCTGGCTTAGTAAACCGTGACACCTAGACAATGTGGCTAGATAACGTCATCAAAACCTAGACAATATGTCTAGATAACGTCATCAAAATGCAACTTGCTGTTCTTTCAGTTCCTATGTGGATAACTCCAACTTATTTCCCTTTCCACTGTCTAAGCAGCCACCTCCCTAACCTCCCACACACACACACACAACCACCTCCACAACCCCACACACACAGACAACTACCTCCCCAACACCCCCACACACACACGCACACCTCTCCTATAACCACACCCCTCCTATAACCACACCCCTCCTCTAACCACACCTCTCCTATAACCACACCCCTCCTCTAACCACACCCCTCCTATAACCACACCCCTCCTCTAACCACACCTCTCCTATAACCACACCCCTCCTCTAACCACACCCCTCCTCTAACCACACCTCTCCTATAACCACACCCCTCCTATAACCACACCCCTCCTCTAACCACACCCCTCCTCTAACCACACCCCTCCTCTAACCACACCTCTCCTATAACCACACCCCCCTCCTCTAACCACACCCCTCCTCTAACCACACCTCTCCTATAACCACACCCCCTCCTATAACCACACCCCCTCCTCTAACCACACCCCTCCTCTAACCACACCCCCTCCCCCTAACCACACCTCTCCTATAACCACACCCCTCCTCTAACCACACCCCTCCTCTAACCACACCTCTCCTATAACCACACCCCTCCTCTAACCACACCCCTCCTCTAACCACACCCTTCCTCTAAGCGTGTTGTAGTGAAGTCAGAGCCCACTCTATACCTATTCTCTCCAGGTGCAGTCCACAGCAGAGCAGAGCAGAGCAGAGCACATCACTGATGTGGTGCAGCTCACTCAACCCTGCTAGCTTACATAAAAATGGCATTGTTACCAGCATTCAGTTACATACACCTGAACAACCACCTCTCACAAACACAGTTTTACACACACACACACACACACACACAGCTATCAATTACCTATGCTATATTGCTACCACACAAGTAGCAGCTTTCTATTGTGATCACCAGTGGTGTTTGGAGAGACAATCAGAGCCAGCAGCATTATTGGAACAGAGGTCAAAGAAAGTGTTTTACCAGTTCAGCTTCCAAGCCATCAGTTGAATAAACAAGTAAACTCCATTTTCCACTTCATTTTGAGAAACTATGTTAACAGTACACAACATAATTAACACAGGCAGCTACTGTGGGGTCACTCTTAGAGCCACTTAAACCAACACCTTGTCTTAGCAGCGGTGTGAGAAAACACTGTTTACCATCAATTAATTATACATGGCCATTTTCCTCACAATTCCGTTAGAGTGAAATATACATCAGGGTGCTGCAGTGAGAGGCTGAAACAGTTGTTCTTAGCAAGCATATCTTCTTCTGAGAAAGAGAGAAAGAGAGAAAGAGAGAGAGAGAGAGAGAGAGAGAGAGAGAGAGAGAGAGAGAGAGAGAGAGAGAGAGAGAGAGAGAGAGAGAGAGAGAAAATCCTCTGCATTATCATTAATAGCAGACTAGTTCATTTCCTCAGTGAAAACAATGTACTGAGCAAATGTCAAATTGGCTTTTTACCAAATTACCGTACGACAGACCACGTATTCACCCTGCACACCCTAATTGACAAACAAACAAACCAAAACAAAGGCAAAGTCTTCTCATGCTTTGTTGATTTCAAAAAAGCTTTTGACTCAATTTGGCATGAGGGTCTGCTATACAAATTGATGGAAAGTGGGGTTGGGGGAAAAACATACGACATTATAAAATCCATGTACACAAACAACAAGTGTGCGGTTAAAATTGGCAAAAAACACACACATTTCTTTCCACAGGGCCGTAGGGGTGAGACAAGGATGCAGTTTAAGCCCCACTCTCTTCAACATATATCAACGAATTGGCGAGGGCACTAGAACAGTCTGCAGCACCCGGCCTCACCCTACTAGAATCTGAAGTAAAATGTCTTCTGTTTGCTGACGATCTGGTGCTTCTGTCACCAACCAAGGAGGGCCTACAGCAGCACCTAGATCTTCTGCACAGATTCTGTCAGACCTGGGCCCTGACAGTAAATCTCAGTAAGACAAAAATAATGGTGTTCCAAAAAAGGTCCAGTTGCCAGGACCACAAATACAAATTCCATCTAGACACCGTTGCCCTAGAGCACAATCTGAGAGACAAGGCAAGAAGGGCCTTCTATGCCATCAAAAGGAACATAAAATTTGACATACCAATTAGGATCTGGCTAAAAATACTTGAATCAGTTATAGAACCCATTGCCCTTTATGGTTCTGAGGTCTGGGGTCCGCTCACCAACCAAGAATTCACAAATGGGACAAACACCAAATTGAGACTCTGCATGCAGAATTCTGCAAAAACATCCTCCGTGTACAACGTAAAACACCAAATAATGCATGCAGAGCAGAATTAGGCCAATACCCGCTAATTATCAAAATCCAGAAAAGAGCCGTTAAATTCTATAACCACTTAAAAGGAAGCGATTCCCAAACCATCCATAACAAAGCCATCACCTACAGAGAGATGAACTTGGAGAAGAGTCCCCTAAGTAAGCTTGTCCTGGGGCTCTGTTCACAAACACAAACAGACCCCACACAGCCCCAGGACAACAACAACAACAACACAAATAGACCCAACCAAATCATGAGAAAACAAAAAGAGAATTACTTGACACATTGGAAAGAACAAACAAAAAAACAGAGCAAACTAGAATGCTATTTGGCCCTAAACAGAGAGTACACAGTGGCAGAATACCTGACCACTGTGACTGACCCAAACTAAGGAAAGCTTTGACTATGTACAGACTCAGTGAGCATAGCCTTGCTATTGAGAAAGGCCGCCGTAGGCAGACCTGGCTCTCAAGAGAAGACAGGCTATGTGCACACTGCCCACAAAATGAGGTGGAAACTGAGCTGCACTTCTTAACCTCCTGCCAAATGTATGACCATATTAGAGACACATATTTCCCTCAGATTACAGCGATCCACAAAGAATTCGAAAACAAACCCAATTTTGATAAACTCCCTTATCTACTGGGTGAAAAACCACAGTGTGCCATCACAGCTGCAATATTTGTGACCTGTTGCCACAAGAAAAGGGTAACCAGTGAAGAACAAACACCATTGTAAATACAACCCATATTTATGTTTATTTATTTTCCCATTTGTACTTTAACTATTTGCACATTGTTCCAACACTGTATATATACATAATATGACATTTGAAATGTCTTTATTCTTTTGAAACTTCTGAGTGTAATGTTTACTGTTAATATTTATTGTTTATTTCACTTTTTGTTTACTATCTACTTCACTTGCTTTGGCAATGTTAACACACGTTTCCCATGCCAATAAAGCCCTTAAATTGAATTGAATTGAATTGAATTGAGAGAGAGAGAGAGAGAGAGAGAGAGAGAGAGAGAGAGAGAGAGAGAGAGAGAGATAGAGAGAGAGAGAGAGAGAGAGAGAGAGAGAGAGAGAGAGAGAGAGAGAGAGAGAGAGAGAGAGAGAGAGAGAGAGAGAGAGAGAGAGAGAGAGAGAGAGAGAGAGAGAGAGAGAGAGAGAGAGAGAGATAGAGAGAGAGCAGATAAGAGGTACACATCATCTGCTTTAAATATCACAAATAGCCATGGTATTGTCAACACATGACATATTGCTTTCATTGGGTGGTAGTGCGGAGGAAAACTCATATTTGTACTGATAAGAAAATATATATAATAATGTTATATATATATGAAGTTGGCTTTAGCTAGCCCAGATAGGTTTTCAATCTCCCCGCCTCATCACTAGCTAGCAAGAAGCCATTTCAGGCTATTAATCAAGTTAGAGTAGCTAGCTTGTCTAACTATCTTATCTGGCATGTCTGTTGGCAAGGTTGGTAAACTTTAGAAAAGCAAGCAATAACTAAATGTACTGAATAAGACACATTACTTTCAATCGTTTACCCAGATTTTAGCAGAGACGCAGAGAAGCATAATTAGTTTATTTAAAAAAAGAACCCCCAGTCAGGAGGATACAGACAGCTCAAGAGGTATGCTTAGAGATGCAGAACTGTAAACATATTTTTGACATAGAATTAAGCATAATGATTATGACTCTAGATTGCTGTTTCGGGCGTTTACCCTCTTAATTCTCTCTCCCTCTCTTTCCCCTCACTATAAATCGTCACACCATAATACCTCTCATCTCTCTCCCAGGACCAGGGCTACAGCCAGAAACAACCAGGGGAGGGGGGATGAGGGAGGTATTTAGCCTGGAGAGAGGTAGGTTACCCTGGGGAGAGCTTTTGAGTAGCTCCCCTCAGGTACTAGCTATATTCCCTCTGGTTTTAACTGTTTGGGTTCCATAAAGGTTATTCGGCTGTCCCCATAGGATAACACTTTTTGACTCCAGGAATAACCCTTTTCGGTCCCAGGTAGAACTCCTTAGGGTTCCATGTAGAACTCTCTGTAGAAAGGGTTCTACACAGAACCAAAAAGGGTTCTACCTGCAACCAAAAATAGTTATTCAAAGGGTTCTCCTATGGGGACAGCTGAAGAATCCTTCTAGATAGCAACTTTTTTTCTAAGATTGTAGTTCACTCTGGTGGCTCAAAAAAACAGTGTTTACCGTGTGATACAGAAAGTCATCTGGATATTGATTCAGATATGCTGAGTCGCAGAGATTTTTGATTGAACAGGGTCCTGGTTTGTTGTCCCCTAACCCCAAACTAAAGTAATTACTCTGGGTGCACAGTGATTGCTGGTGATGAGGTTCCTGTACCTGGTTCTCCTTATAACAAATTAAGCAATCAATTTACCAATGATGTAGAACTGCTCTCTCTCTCGCTCTCTCTCTCTCCCTATAGCTCTCACTCCCTCTCTCCTCCTCTCTCTCTCCTCCTCCCTCTCTCCTCCTCTCTCTCTCCTCCTCCCTCTCTCCTCCTCTCTCTCTCCTCCTCCCTCTCTCCTCCTCTCTCTCTCCTCCTCCTCTCTCCTCCTCCCTCTCTCCCTCCTCCCTCTCTCTCTCCTCCTCTCTCTCTCCTCCTCCCTCTCTCCTCCTCTCTCTCTCCTCCTCCCTCTCTCCTCCTCTCTCTCTCTCCCTATAGCTCTCTCTCTCTCTCTCTCTATAGCTCTCTCTCTCTCTCTCTATAGCTCTCTCTCTATAGCTCTCACTCCCTATGGCTCTCTCTCTATAGCTCTCACTCCCTCTCTCCTCCTCCCTCTCTCCTCCTCCCTCTCTCCTCCTCTCTCTCTCCTCCTCCCTCTCCTCCTCCCTCTCTCCTCCTCCCTCTCTCCTCCTCTCTCTCCTCCTCTCTCTCTCCTCCCTCTCTCCTCCTCCCTCTCTCCTCCTCTCTCTCTCCTCCTCTCTCTCTCTCCTCCTCCCTCTCTCCTCCTCCCTCTTTCTCCTCTCCTCTCTATCTCTCTCT
>NW_025537695.1:0-29179 GCF_020615455.1 Coregonus clupeaformis | reverse complement strand
ACCCCCAAGCCATAAGACTCCTGAACAGCTAATCATAGCTGCAAACCACTGCCCCCCACCCCATCCTTTACATGCTGCTACTCCTGTTAAGTATTTATGCACCAAATCTAACTCACGTTACATATTACCTCAACTACCTCAACTTCTCGGTGCCCCGCACATTACTCTGTGGTACCTGTATATATAGCCTCCCTACTGTAATTTTTTACTTCTGCTCTTTTTTCTCAACACTTTTTATTTGTTGTTGTTTTATTCTTACTTTTTGTTTAAAATAAATGCACTGTTGGTTAGGGCTGTAAGTAAGCATTTTCACTGTAATGTCTGCCACCTGTTGTATTCGCGCATGTACCAATAAAATTTGATTTGATTTGATCTCCCTCGATCTGAGGGCTCCATATAAATCTCACCCCGTGGGGCTCAAAATTATCACACAACGGTGAGCATAAATCCCAGAACCACACGGGGGGACCGAGTAACCACCCGGGCAGAGAGCTGGGACCAAAGTAACAAAGCCTACCATCAGTAACACACTCCGCCAGGAGACTCTTAACCTGCAGTGCCAGACGTGTCCCCCTGCGCAAGCCAGTACATGTCCAGGCCCGTCTGAAGTTTGCTAGAGTGCATTTGGATGATCCAGAAGAGGATTGGGAATGTCATATGGACAGATGAAACCAAAAGTAGAACTTTTTGGTAAAAACTCAACTCAGTCGTTTTAGTGGACAAAAAGAATGCTGAGTTGCATCCAAAGAACATCATATCTACTGTGAAGCATGGGGATTGGAAACATCATGCTTTGGGGCTGTTTTTCTGCAAAGGGACCAGGACGACTAATCCGTGTAAAGGAAAGAATGAATGGGGCCATGTATCGTGAGATTTTGGAGTGAAAACCTCCTTCGATCAACGGGCATTGAAGATGAACGTGGCTGGGTCTTTCAGCAAGACATTGATCCCAAACACACCGCCGGGCAACGAAGGAGTGGGCTTCGTGTAGAAGCATTTCTTCCTGGAGTGGCTAGCCAGTCTGGAGGGAGTTTGAAAGTCCGTGTTGCCCAGCGACAGCCCCAAAACATCACTGCTCTAGAGTGAGATCTGCATGGAGGAATGGGCCAAAATGCCATGCGCAATTGTTGTGAAAACCTTGTGAAGACTACAGAAAACGTTTGACCTGTGTCATTGCCAACAAAGGGTACATATAATAACAAAGTATTTGAGAAACTTTTTGTTATTGACCAAATACTTATTTTCCACCATAATTTGCAAGTAAATTCATAAAAAAATCTACAATGTGATTTTCTAGATATTTCTTTCTCATTTTGTCTGTCATAGTTGACGTGTACCTATGATGAAAATTACAGGCCTCTCCATCTTTTAAGTGGGAGAACTTGCACAATTGGTGGCTGACGAAATACTTTTTTCCCCACTGTATGTTCCGCTCAGGCTAGTTACACGCGAGCTAACACAGAAAAAAACATAAACGTCGTTAGTTAACCAGCTAGCAAGCTAGCTTGGTTGATATACGGTTCTTCCACATACTTTTTTGGACATGTTTTCCCAGTTTTTCTTGCCCCTTCTACTGATTGATATAGTTATATGTAATAATAATAATTCTGGGTTTCCCCAGTCCTCGGTCTAATTTCGTTGCCTGTCCTTCCATTCCTTTAGTTTGGTTTTTATTTTCTTTCTGACATTTCGCAATTTACCTGTGCAGAAACAAAGTGCTTGTCCGTTACATTCTTAGTTGTGTACATAAACGCTTTTTTCCCGCGTGAGCTTATATTTAAATCTAAAATACTGGCTCATTAGTGCATGGAAAGTCTTATAAACCACTTCATTTAACAGGAGAGGATATCAAATAATTATGTTTGATGTTTATTTCATTTTTTAGTTGCGAAGGGCTCAAGTGTTGAGTTAGATTACATAGCTACCTCAATCGTATTGTTCAAATCATTTAATTGACTTCACAGCAAATTGCTAGCTACAGTAAAGCAAACAGACCTTCTTTAAGTTTCTTCTGTTGTTACTTTTGAAAGTTGGAACCAACATTCAGTCGTCCAGCAGGAAGAGAGGCAAGAACCATTAGTCCGCCAGCTCAGGGACAAGTTACACCTATTCACAGCCCTGTGCTTATTGTTCAATGTAACTACATTGCTTGACTTTTGAAACTTAACGTATTTGTGGCATTGTTTTTTAAAATGTACAAATAAAAGAATATATGGTTTAAACTTGTCTTTAAAGTTTATTGCTTTAGCTGTTAGTGTTCATTCCTTTTAGAGTTAATACATTTTTGTTTACATCATTAAGCCTTTATGTATATGTTATGAATGACTAAAGGTGTCTGACTTTATAGTAAGAACAGTGTCATATGATATAAAGCATTTATGAAAGACATTATGAAGGGCAGCTCAGAACAGCTGGGAAGATGGATTTTAAAGAACTTGGCCCTCTGCCTCTCCTAAATCGTTGCATTGAACGGTTCAGCAGACTTTTACATAAAAAAATCAACAACATTTTATCATTTTAGCAGACGCTCTTATCCAGAGCGATTTACAGTTAGTGAGTGCATACATTTTTCATACCTGCCTCCGTGGAAACAAACCCACAACCTTGCGTTGCAAGCACCATGCTCTACCAACTGAGCTACAGGGGACTAGCCCTCCACACTGGCTACGAGGCTATTGCAGCTCTGTGGGTTTGACATTTATTGACAATTTTGATACCTTTTTGGAAACAAAGTGTGTATTATAAGGAGGTTATCCACCCAAATCATTTGGGTTCCTGGATCCTTTCACACATTATAAGGCTGTGTTTAGACAATACTTATCAATGACCCAAGTCAGCTCATTTAATCCCTACCATTGTGTTGCTAAGTTGTCATAATGCTTCAGCAAATGTACATTATCCAGGGCGTTGGAGAGACAATGTAAGAACCTAATTTATGCCCTCTTACTGCCCTGAATGACTCCAAGATCCCACAGCTTTGTTGCAATAATCATATGCCTACTGAACCAGAGTTATACTGTTAGCTTACTGAGGTGGTGTGCCCACTAGCAGGAAGTCCACTTGTGCAGCTCTACCATGCACTAACATAAATAGTCATAGCATGTCTACCTCTGCTAAGCTTCCAAGTAAAGCAAGAAAAACAATCAAGCATCCCAGAAAAGTGTTAAAAAATATCCCACGTAATACATGTAGCTTAAGAAACAAGGTTCATGAAATCAATAATTTGCTAGTAACAGATGCCATTCATATTCTGACAATCTGAAAGTTAGATAATACACTTTGATGATACAGTGGTAGCAATACATTGTTATAAGATCTACAGAAAATACAGAAATGCCAAAGGTGGAGGTGTGGCTGTTTTATATTCAGAACCACATTCCTGTAAAACTTAAAAGAGGATCTCATGTTAAATACTGTTGAAGTAATATGGCTACAGGTTCATCTGCCTCACCTAAAGCCCATTCTGGTGGGAAGCTACTATAGACCACCAAGTGCTAACAGTCAGTATCTGGATAACATGTGCAAATGCTTGATAATGTATGTGATATCAATAGAGAGGTATTTTTTCTAGGTGATTTAAATATTGACTGGCTTTCATCAGGCTGCCCACTCAAGAGAAAGCTTCAAACTGTAACTTAGTGCCTGCAACCTGGTTCAGGTTATCAATCAACCTACCAGGAGTAGTTACAAACAGCACAGAATGAAATCATCAACATGTATTGATCACATCTTTACTAATGCTGCGTGAAATGTGTTTGAAAGCAGTATCCAAATCCATCGGATGTAGTGATCACAATATAGTAGCCTGGTATCTAGGAAAACCAAAGAGTCCAAAGGCTCGCGTAATAGTGTATAAGAGGTCATACAATAAGTTTTGTAGTGATTCCTATGTTATTGATGTGAATAATATTTTTAGTCCGTGGTGTGTAAGCAACCAGACGCAACCAGATGCTGCACTTGACACATTTATGAAATTGCTTATCCAGTTACTAATAAGCATGCACCCATTAAGAAAAACGACTCTAAAAACTGTTAAATCCCCGTGGATTGATGAGGAATTGAAAATGTTATGGTTGAGAGGATGAGGCAAAATAAATGGCAAATAGGTCTGGCTGTACAACCGATTGGCAAACATACAGAAAATTGAGAAATCATGTCACTAAACTGAATAAAATGAAGAAGAAAGTACACTATGTGTCACGATCGTCGCGAACAGAGGACCAATGCGCAGCGTTGAATGCAAACATATTTATTTAATCTGAAAGATATACACGAACAAAACAACAAATGATAACGTGACGTCCTTAGCTCAAACACAACCTACTAGGAACACGGAACAAGATCCCACAAACACTGAAGGAAAACAGACTGTTTTTTCAATATGGTTCCCAATCAGAGACAACCAGCAACAGCTGACACTCGTTTCTGATTGGGAACCCTCTGCCAACATAGAAATACAAGACCTAGAATGGAAAACAAAGAGCACAAAACATAAGACTCTACACACCCTGGCTCAACATAAAAGAGTCCCTAGAGCCAGGGCATGACTGCCTACCCCCAAAGGCGGGACTCCGACCACGCCAACAGAACACCACAGGGGAGGGACCGGGTGGGCACTCCGCTTGGCGGCGGATCCGGCTCTGGGCATGATCCCACTCCCTCTCCTAACCCCCACAGTACCCCTGGTCGGTTTGGCCCTGCTGTCCGGAGCTGGACTGAACACTGGTGGAGCGGATTGCTCTAGCTCCGACGTGGAGCATGACGGTACGGACCAGGCACCGGTGGAACAGGCACGGGCCGTGTCGGACTGGCTGGCGCACACCACTGGCGGTGTGGCAGAACAGGCCGAGCCCGTCGGGCGCACCACTGACTTGGTGCGGAGAGCAGGAATGGACCCGGGCCGGCTGGCGACGCGCACCACTGACTTGGTGCGGGGAGCAGGAACAGAACTGGCCGGACCTGGCGACGCGCACCATCGGCGGTGCGGGAGCAGAACAGCGACCGGGCTGGCGGCACGCGCACCAGGCTTGGTGCGGGAGCAGGAACAGGCCGGGCCGGCTACGACGCGCACCATTGGGCTTGGTGCGGGGGAGCAGGAACAGCCGGACCGGGCTGGCGACGCGCACCATAGGCTCGGTGCGAGGAACGAACAGGCCGGCCTACTGGGGGACACACACCACTGGCCCTATGCAGGAATCAGAAGCGGGCCGGACCGGACTGGTAACACACCCCAGTACCTCTCGCCGTGCCTCCACACTTTCCCTCTCCTCTTGTGACCAGTGGCCCCCCTTAACCTGGCGGCCTCCTCTGCAAACCCGCTGGACCGCTCCATTCGCGGCCTCCTGCCGCCCCGTCATCCACGGCGTGAGCCCCCTAAAAATTTTCTGGGGGTTCTCTCCTCCCCGTGGGCCAGGCCTCTATAGTTCTCGCCCAACTCTCGCTCTTCTGTTTCCAACTCCAGCCTCTCTCTCCTCACATGGCTTTGACCCAGTCGAGACTCTTCCTCCTGCTCCCAAGTCCACCCTCTTGCTCTTCACTAGGCTTGACCGCAATCGAGGTTGCCACGGAGATCCGCTAGCGATTCCCTGCGATGGCTCCTGGACACGCTGCTTGGTCAGTTTTGGTGGGATCTTCTGTCACGATCGTCGGGAACAGAGGACCAATGCGCAGCGTTGAAATGCAAACATATTTATTTAATCTGAAAGATAACACGAACAAAACAACAAAACGATAACGTGACGTCCTTAGCTCAAACACAACCTACTAGGAACCCGGAACAAGATCCCACGAAACACTGAGGGAAAACAGACTGTTTAAATATGGTTCCCAATCAGAGACAACCAGCAACAGCTGACACTCGTTGCCTCTGATTGGGGAACCACTCTCCAACATAGAAATACAAGACCTGAATGGAAAACAAAGAGCACAAAACATAGACTCTACACACCCTGGCTCAACATAAAAAGAGTCCCTAGAGCCAGGGCGTGACACTATGAAACAAAGATAAATTACAGAAAGAATGATAGTAAAAAGCTTTAAAGAACCTTAAATGAAATCTTTGGCAAAAGGCAAACTCCGCTCCATCATTCATTCGAATCAGATGGCTCACTCATCACAAATCCCACTGATATTGCCAACTACTTTACAATTATTTTTTCATTGGCAAGATTATCAAACTTAGGCATGACATGCCAGCAACAAATGCTGACACTTCACATCCAAGTATATCTGACCAAATTTTGAAAGACAAGCATTGTCATTTTAGAATTCCGTAAAGTAAGTGTGGAAGAGGTGAAAGATTATTGTTGTCTATCAACAATTAGAAGCCACCAGGGTCTGACAACTTGGATGGAAAATTACTGAGGATAATAGTGGATATAATATTGCCACTCCTTTTTGCCATATCTTCAATTTAAGCCTACTAGAAAGTGTGTGCCCTCAGGCCTGGAGGGAAGCAAAGTTATTACCCTACCAAAGAACAGTAAAGCCCCTTTTACAGGCTCAAATAGCTGACCAATCAGCCTGTTACCAACCCTTAGTAAACTCTTAGAAAAAATGGTGTTTGACCAGATACAATGTTATTTTACAGTAAACAAATTGACAACAGACTTTCAGCACGCTTAGGAAGGACATTCCAACAAGCACTGCATGTTGCTGGTAAAACGTTATGTGTTATGGCTTTACACTCCCTGCTATATAGTGGATAAAGAGTTACTGCTTACAGAACACACAGGGTGTTCTTTAATGAAAGCCTCTCCATGCTCTTCAATCAACGCTGTTGCACCCGCCCACCCAACTAGAATCACTAAGCTCGGCGGGTCCTGACTTAGAATATGTGGACAACAACAAATACCTAGGTGTCTGGTTAGACCGTAAACTCTCCTTCCAAACTCACATTAAGCATCTCCAATCCAAAGTTACATCTAGAATCGCTTCCTATTTCACATCAAAGCCTCCTTCACTCATGCTGCTAAACATGCCTCGTAAAACTGACTATCCTACCGATCCTTGACTTCGGCGATGTCATTTACAAAATAGCTTCCACCACTCTACTCAGCAAATTGGATGTAGTCTATCACAGTGCCATCCATTTTGTCACCAAAGCCCCATATACTACCCACATTGTGACCTGTACGCTCTCGTTGGCTGGCCCTCACTACATATTCGTTGCCAAACCCACTGGCTCCAGGTCATCTATAAATCACTTCTAGGCAATCCCCGCCTTATCTTAGATCATTGGTCACCATAGCCCCCGTAGTATGCGTTCCAGCAGGTATCTCACTGGTCATCCCCAAAGCCAACACCTCCTTTGGCCCCATTCCTTCCAGTTCTCTGCTGCAGAATGACTGGAACAAACTGCAAAAATCTCTGAAGCTGGAGCACTTATCTCCCTCACTAACTTTAAGCATCAGTTGTCAGAGCAGCTTACTGATCACTGCACCTGTACACAGCCCATCTGTAATTAACCCACCCAACTACCTCATCCCCATACTGTTATTTACATTGTTATTTATTTTGCTCATTTGCACCCCAGTATCTCTATTTGCACATCATCTTCTGCACATCAGTCACTCCAGTGTTAATACTAAATTGTAATTATTTTGCACTATGGCCTATTTATTGCCTTTACCTCCATAACTTACTACATTTGCACACACTGTATATAGATTTTCTATTGTGTTATTGACTGTACGTTTTGTTTATTTCCATATGTAACTCTGTGTTGTTGTTGTTTTTATCGCACTGCTTTGCTTTATCTTGGCCAGGTTGCAGTTGTAATGAGAACTTGTTCTTAACTGGCTTACCTGGTTAAATAAAGGTTAAATAAAAATAAAATATAATACAAACAAAATCCAGGTAGAATCAGGAATTCCCCAGGGTAGCTGTCTAGGCCCCTTACTTTTTCAATCTTTACCTAACGACATGCCACTGGCTTTGAATAGCCAGTGTGTCTATGTATGCGGATGACTCAACTGTCACACCCTGGCCTTAGTTATCTTTGTTTTCATTAATATTTTAGTTCGGTCAGGGTGTGACATGGTGAAGTATGTGTTTTGGTTTGTCTAGGTGTTTGTAGGTTTAATGGGGTAATGACTTGTCTAGGTGTTTGTATGTTGGATGGCTGCCTGGATTGGTTCTCAATTGGAGACAGCTGTGGTTTATTGTCTCTAATTGGGAGCCATATTTAAGGCAACCATGGGCATCATGTGGGTGTGGGTAATTGTCTATGTTGAACGTTTGTTGCTTGTCTGTGCACTTACGTTATTTAGCTTCACGGTCGTTTGTTGTTTTTGTTAGTTTTGGATAGTGTTCGGTTTCGTGTTTTCTCTCTTCCAAAATAAAGAGATGTATTTTGCACACGCTGCGCCTTGGTCCAATATCTCACAAGAAGACGATGTTGACAGAATTACCCACCATACCAGGACCAAGCAGCGTGTCCAGGAGCCAAGGGTCTGGACATGGGAGGAGATTGTGGACGGTAAAGGGTCTTGGACTTGGGAGGAGATCCTGGATGGGATGGATCGCGGCCATGGAGTGAAACAGTGGAGAGGCGACTGAGAGAGGAGCAACGCGTAACCCAGCAGGCCCATCGCGTCGGAAGGACGAGGAGGCAACCCCAAAAAGTTTTTGGGGGGCACATGGCTTGGGCGCTGGGCGGCAGGAGGCTGCCACAGAGAGATCGTGGAGAGAAGGCTACCGGATTACCGGGAGCCATTGGCGAAGTAGAGGGAGGAAGCAGTGAGGCACGGCGTAAGAGACTGAGGTGTGTTACCAGTCCGTCCGGCCCGTTCCTGATCCCCGGTTAAGGCCAGTGGTGTGTGTTCCCAGTACGGACCGGCCTGTTCCTACTCACGCATCAAGCCCACGGTGTGCGTCGCCAGTCCAGCCCGGTCGGTTCCTGTTCCCGTACAAAGCCTACGGTGTGCGGGGCCAGCCCAGCCCGCCTGTTCCTACTCCACGCATCAAGCCCACGGTGTGCGTCGCCAGTCCAGCCCGGCCGGTTCCTGCTCCACGTACTGCCTGGGTGTGCGTCGCCAGCCCAGCCCGGCCTGTTCCTGCTTCTCGCGTCGAGCCTACGGTGCGCGTCGCCAGCCCAGCCCGGCTTGTTCCTGCTCCTGCACCAGCCCTGAGATGCGTGTCCTCAGCCCGGTACCTCCAGTTCCGGCACCACGCACCAGGCCTATAGTGCGTCTCGGCGGCCAGAGTCTGCCCGTCTGCCCAACGCGCCTGAACTGCCCGTCTGCCCAACGGCCAGAGTCTGCCGTCTGCCGCAAGGGCGCTTGAACTGCCCGTCTGCCCAACGGCGCCTGAACTGTCCGTCTGCCAAGCGCTGCATGAACTGCCCGTCTGTACTGAGCCTGCAAAGCCGCCCGTCTGCCATGAGCCTTTAGAGCCGTCCACCAGACAGGAGCAGCCCAAGCCTTCCGCCAGACAGGAGCAGCCAGAGCCTTCCGCCAGACAGGGAGCAGCCAGAGCCTTCCGCCAGACAGGATCAGCCAGAGCCTTCCGCCAGACAGGAGCAGCCAGAGCCTTCCGCCAGAGCAGGATCAGCCAGAGCCTTCCGCCAGCCATGCAGCGCCAGATCCGTCAGCCGCCATGAGCAGCCAGATCCGTCCACCAGCCTGCGCCGCCAGATCCGTCAGCCAGCCACGAGCAGCCAGATCCGTCAGCCTGCCGGATGAGCAGCCAGATCCGTCAGCCAGCCATGAGCGCCAGATCCCTTCAGCCAGCCACGAGCAGCGTCCGTCGCCAGCCACGAGCAGCCAGATCCGTCAGCCAGCCACGAGCAGCCAGATCCGTCAGCCAGCCACGAGCAGCCAGATCCGTCGCCAGCCACGAGCCATCCAGCCAGGATCCGCCCAGAGCCGTCCAGCCAGGATCCGCCAGAGCCGTCCAGCCAGGATCCGCCAGAGCCGTCCAGCCAGGATCCGCCAGAGCCTCCCAGCCGGGATCCGCCAGAGCCGTCCAGCCAGGTTCCGCCAGCCAGCCAGGATCCGCCAGAGCCAGCCAGCCAGGATCCGCCATTCAGTCCGGTGCTGCCCCTTAGTCCGTGCTGCCCCCTTAGCCCGGTGCTGCCCCTTATCCTGGTGCTGCCCCTTATCCTGGTGCTGCCCCTTATCCTGGTGCTGCCCCTTATCCTGGTGCTGCCCCCTTATCCTGGTGCTGCCCCAGTCGGTGCTGCCCCTTAGTCCGGTGCTCCTCTTAGTCCGGTGCTGCCCCTTAATCCAGTGGGGTTAAGTTGGAGGTGGTCATTTGGAGGAGGCTACGAAGCGGGTAGTGACTATGGTGGGGTGGGGACCACGACCAGTGCCAGAGCCGCCACCGTGACAGACGCCCACCCAGACCCTCCCTAGACTTTATGCTGGTGCGCCCGGAGTTCGCACCTTAAGGGGTTATGTCACACCCTGGCCTTAGTTATCTTTGTTTTCATTAATATTTTAGTTAGGTCAGGGTGTGACATGGTGAAGTATGTGTTTTGGTTTGTCTAGGTGTTTGTAGGTTTAATGGGGTAATGACTTGTCTAGGTGTTTGTATGTTGATGGCTGCCTGGATTGGTTCTCAATTGGAACAGCTGTGGTTTATTGTCTCTAATTGGGAGCAATATTTAAGGCAGCCATGGGCATCATGTGGGTGTGGGTAATTGTCTATGTTGAACGTTTGTTGCTTGTCTGTGCACTTACGTTATTTAGCTTCACGGTCGTTTGTTGTTTTCGGTTAGTTTTGGATAGTGTTCGGTTTCGTGTTTTTCTCTCTTCCAAAATAAAGAGATGTATTTTGCACACGCTGCGCCTTGGTCCAATATCTCACAAGAAGACGATCGTGACATCAACACTATACACGTCAGCTACCACAGCAACTGAAATGACTGCAACACTTAACAAAGAGCTGCAGTTAGTTTCAGAATGGGTGGCAAGGAATAAGTTAGTCCTAAATATTTGAAAAACTAAAAGCATTGTATTTGGGACAAATCATTCACTAAACCCTAAACCTCAACTAAATATTGTAATGAATAATGTGGAAATTGAGCAAGTTGAGGAGACTAAACTGCTTGGAGTAACCCTGGATTGTAAACAGTCATGGTCAAAACATATTGATACAACAATAGCTAGGATGGGGAGAAGTCTGTCCATAATAAAGCGCTGCTCTGCATTTTTAACAGCACTATCCTACAGGCCCTAGTTTTGTCGCACCTGGACTACTGTTCAGTCGTGTGGTCAGTGCCACAAAGAGGGACTTAGGAAAATTGCAATTGGCTCAGAACAGGGCAGCAAGGATAGCCCTTCGATGTATACAGAGAGCTAATGTTAATAATATGTATGACAATCTCTCCTGGCTCAAAGTGGAGGAGAGATTGACTTCATCACTACTTGTATTTGTGAGAGGTATCGACATGTTGAATGCACCGAGCTGTCTGTTTGAACTACTGGCACACAGCTCGGACACCCATGCATACCCCACAAACATGTCACCGGGATGTCTCTTCACAGTCCCCAAGTCCATAACAGACTATGGGAGGTGCACAGTACTAGCAGTAGAGCCATGACTACATGTAACTCTATTCCACATCAAGTAATGCATGCAAGCAGTAAAATTAGATTTAAAAAACAGATATAAATACACCTTATGAAACTGTGAAGCAACACAAACATAGGCACAGACACATGCATACAAACACATGATAACATACAGTGAGGGAAAAAAGTATTTGATCCCCTGCTGATTTTGAACGTTTGCCCACTGACAAAGACATGATCATTCTATAATTTTAATGGTAGGTTTATTTGAACAGTGAGAGATAGAATAACAACAACAAAATCCAGAAAATCGATGTCAAAAATGTTAGAAATTGATTTGCATTTTAATGAGGGAAATAAGTATTTGACCCCTCTGCAAAACATGACTTAGTACTTGGTGGCAAAACCCTTGTTGGCAATCACAGAGGTCAGACGTTTCTTGTAGTTGGCCACCAGGTTTGCACACATCTCAGGAGAGATTTTGTCCCACTCCTCGTTGCAGATCTTCTCCAAGTCATTAAGGTTTCGAGGCTGACGTTTGGCAACTCGAACCTTTAGCTCCCTCCACAGATTTTCTATTGGATTAAGGTCTGGAGACTGGCTAGGCCACTCCAGGACCTTAATGTGCTTCTTCTTGAGCCACTCCTTTGTTGCCTTGGCCGTGTGTTTTGGGTCATTGTCATGCTGGAATACACATCCACGACTCCATTTTCAATGCACTGGCTGAGGGAAAGAGGTTCTCACCCAAGATTTGACGGTACATGGCCCCGTCCGTCCATCGTCCCTTTGATGCGGTGAAGTTGTCCTGTCCCCCTTAGCAGAAAAACACCCCCCAAAGCATAATGTTTCCACCTCCATATTTGACTGGTGGGGATGGTGTTCTTGGGGTCATAGGCAGCATCTCCTCCTCCTCCAAACACGAGCGAGTTGAGTTGATGCCAAAGAGCTCGATTTTGGTCTCATCTGACCACAACACTTTCACCCAGTTCTCCTCTGAATCATTCAGATGTTCATTGGCAAACTTCATACGGGCCTGTATATGTGCTTTCTTGAGCAGGGGGACCTTGCGGGCGCTGCAGGATTTTTGACATGCGTTTTTCTGGATTTTTTTGTTGTTATTCTGTCTCTCACTGTTCAAATAAACCTACCATTAAAATTATAGACTGATCATGTCTTTGTCAGTGGGCAAACGTACAAAATCAGCAGGGGATCAAATACTTTTTCCCTCACTGTAAGCACTATACACACACGTACACATGGATTTTGTGTTGTAGATATGTGGTAGTAGAGTAGGGGCCTGAGGGCACACACTTAATATGTTGTGAAATCTGTTGTGAATGTATTGTAATATTTTTTTAAATGTATAACTTTAATTTTGCTGGACCCCAGGAAGATTAGCAGCTGCCTTGGCAGCAGCTAGTGGGGATCCATAATAAATACAAAAACAAATGTGTTATGAATGACCAAAGGTGTCTGACTTCAAAGTACAGCGTCATATGATATAATGCATTTCATCTTTATGGATGTCTTATCAATGACCGAAGGTGTTCATTTCTAACAAAGTATTATCGGACACTAAATAAAGTCTCAATAAATAGGTTGTTAACATTCTGCCGATTCATGAAGGTTCTCATGATCCACGGTTACTGTAGGGTGTGAGAGGTATTTAGATGGGTTGATGGAACCACAAAGCTTGCGTGTGTTCAAAGCCAAGATGATTTGGAGAAGTCCTACAGTACCTGAGACTACCACACCAGGTATTCCTCTTCTGTTCCCAAGCTGGAGACCAGGGCTTGATTACAACCTATTACAATGGTGCCAGCATTTTGTGGCTGATCTTTCAGCGAGAGAGAGGGTGAATGTGTCAAAGACCTGACGGGCCCAGCACCCCACGGTATGGCTTGTTATATTGTTGTGTCAAAGACCTGACTGGGCTCAGCACCACGGTATGGCTTGTTATATTGTTGTCAAAAACCTGACTGAGTCCAGCACCCCACAATATGGCTTGTTATATTGTTGTGTCAAAAGACCTGAAAGGGCGAGCACCCCACGGTATGGCTTGTTATACTGTTGTCAAAGACCTGACTGGGCCCAGCATCCCACGGTGGGCTTGTTATATTGTTGTGTGCATGTTTGTGTACTGAGGAACATTTAACTTGGTTTCAGAAGAAAGCCACTTTCAATTTCCTTATGTTGGGGGCTTTTCATCAAGGTAATTGTTGCCTGCCTGGTGTAATGTATTAACATTACTTCTTTAGAGCGTATGTAACCCTTTATAAAGCACATGTTTGTCATATTTGATATAGTGGGTTATGTCACATTTGACTTTTGTGATTATGTCCACAGTTATATCACATTTATGAACCCTTTATATAGCATGACATACGGTTATAGATGCTTTGTAACACATTTATGTTGTGCTTAGGAAGGCTTTATGAAGGCTTTATGAAATCCTTTAGAAGCTGAACGTCATTTAAAGCGGGACCAAAAAGGAGTTTACAAATAACAAAAACAATTACAGTTATTTTATTGATTTAATTAACAAAGTTATGCAACACCCAATTCACATGAGTGAAAAGGCCTCCTTACACAAAATAACTGGTTGTTGGTCAGTCTCTCACATCGCTGTGGGGGAATTTTGGCCCAATCTTGCATGCAGATCTGCTTTAACTCAACAACATTTGTGGGTTTTCAAGCATGAACTGCTTGTTTCAAGTCCTGCCACAACATCTCAATTGGGATTAGATCTGGACTGCTTTTTATACATTTTCATGTAGACTTGATTGTGTGTTTTGGATCATTGTCTTGCTACATGACCCAGCGGCGCTTCAGCTCATAGACGGATGGCCTGACATTCTCCTGTAGAATTCTCTGATACAGAGCAGAATTCATGGTTCCTTCTATTAAGGTTGTCCAGGTCCTGATGCAGCAAAGAATCCCCAAACCATCACACTACCACCACCTTGCTTGACCGTTGGTATGAGGTTCTGTCACGATCGTTGACACATGATGAAGCGGACCAAGGCGCAGCGTGATAAGCGTACATTCTTTTAATGAGTACACAC
Source organism: Coregonus clupeaformis (assembly GCF_020615455.1). Classification (NCBI taxonomy): domain Eukaryota; kingdom Metazoa; phylum Chordata; class Actinopteri; order Salmoniformes; family Salmonidae; genus Coregonus; species Coregonus clupeaformis. The sequence continues at coordinate 14,598 of NW_025537695.1, read as the reverse complement.
AAACAAAACAATAAACGATACGTAAAGTCCTAGGGTTTAAACACAAACCTTACGGATCAAGATCCCACAATTAACTGTGCCAAACAGGCTGCCTAAGTATGGTTCCCAATCAGAGAAAACGAGCAACAGCTGCCTCTGATCGGGAACCACCCTGGCCAACATAGAACTAAACGATCTAGAATAAACACATAGAAACTATAACATAGAAACTAACACCCTGGCTCAACATTAAAGAGTCCCCAGAGCCAGGGGTTGGCAGTCCCCCCCAAAGGTGCAGACTGCGACGCCAACCAAACACCATAGGGAGGGGCCGGGTGGGCATTCCGCCTCGGAGGCGGATCCGGCTCGGGCGTGACCACCCCTCTTTCTCTCGCCCTCGTGGTCTGGCCCTGTTGACCGGAGCTGGACTGAACACCGGTGGAGGGGATTGCTCTGGCTCCGGGCGTGGAGCAGCTGACCGGTGCCGGACCAGGCACAGGTGGAACAGGCACGGACCGTGCCGACTGGCGACGTGCACCACTGGCTTGGTGCGGGGAGCGGGAACGGGCCGACCGGGCTGACGACGCCACCACTGGCTTGGTGCAGGGAGCAGGAACAGGCCGGACCGGGCTGACCGCCGCACCACTGGCTTGTGCAGGGGAGCAGGAGCGGGCCGGGCCGGGCTGGCGACCGCGCACCACAGGCTTGGTGCGAGGGGCAGGAACGGCCGGGCCGGGCTGGCGGCGCGCACCACTGGCTTGGTGCGAGGGGGCAGGAAACGGGCCGGACCGGGCTGACGACGCGCACCACTGGCTTGGTGCGGGGAGCAGAACAGCCTGAACCGGGCTGGCGACGCACACCACTGGCTTGGTGCGGGGATCAGGAACGGCTGGACCGGGCTGGCGACGCGCACCACAGGCTTGAGTGCGAGGGGCAGGAACAGGCCGGGCCGGGCTGCACGCACCACAGTCTTGGTGCGAGGGTAGGAACGGCCGGGCCGGGCTGGCGGCGCACCACAGGCTTGGTGCGAGGGGCAGGAACAGGCCGGGCCGGGCTGGCGGCGCGCACCACAGGCTTGGATGCGGGGAGCAGGAACAGGCCGGACTGGGCTGGCGGCGCGCACCACAGGCTTGGTGCGAGGACAGGAACAGGCCGGACCGTACTGGGAACACCACCACTGGCCTTGTGCGGGGATCAGGAACGGGCCGGACCGGACTGGTAACACAACCCAGTACCTCTCGCCGTGCCTCTACAATCTCCTTCTCCCTCGTGACCAGTGGCCCCCGTAGCCTGGCGGCCTCCTTTGCAAACCTGCCGGACCGCTCTACTCGCGGCCTCCCGCTGCCTCGCCGTCACGGTGTGAGCCCCCCTAAAACATTTTTGGGCTTGTCTCTCCCCCGTGAACATGGCCTCCATGGCTCTCGCCAGACTCTCACTCTTCTCCTCCCACGTCCATCCTCTCTCCTCGTCACGCTGCTTGATCCAGTTGAGTGGGATCTTCTGTCACGATCGTTGACACATGATGAAGCGGACCAAGGCGCAGCGTTATGCGTACATTCTTTTAATGAGTACACAGAACAAAACAATAAACGATACGTGAAGTCCTAGGTTTAAACACAAACCTTACGGATCAAGATCCCACAATCTAACTGTGCCAAACAGGTTGCCTAAGTATGGTTCCCAATCAGAGACAACGAGCAACAGCTGCCTCTGATCGGGAACCACCCTGGCCAACATAGAACTAAACGATAGAAACTATAACATAGAAACTAACACCCTGTCTCAACATTAAAGAGTCCCCAGAGCCAGGGTGTGACAGGTTCTTACTGTGGAATGCAGTGTTTGGTTTTCTCCAGGCATAATAGGACCTGTGTCGTCCAAAAAGTTGACTCAAATTTGCCAAAAAGCACCTGGAAGCACCTGGATGATCATCAAGACTTGGAAGAATGTTCTATGGACAGATGATTGGGCGTTGCTACTTTCATATTTATTTTGATCCTAACAAACTCCCCAGTCCCTGCGGGTTACAAGCATAAACATAACATGATGCTGCCACCATAATACAGAGGATCCTTGCACATTCTGGGCTGTATGACGAAGTAAAGAAGGAAGCCTGCAGGGTCTGAGTTTTAGTGAGGTCATTTACTGCATGACCTCACTAAAACTCAATTAAGCTCATTTACTGCATTTCAATACAATTTCAAAACTCAAAAATGCTAATTGGAGAACAGCAAAAACAAGCAAAAATTACCCCAGCCATTATCACATTTTGCTGTAGCTTCATTCACCCGAGTCGATCTACAAACACATAGCCTATTAGCTATAGAATTAGCTACTACACATTTACTCACATTAACTCAGCAATGGGATAAAAATAAATAATTGAATGCGTACAGAGGGATCTGTTAGCAGAAAAAAGTTATTGCAGTTCTACAGCTAATTTCCTGCAATTGCCATGACTTATGCCATGATAACCCCCTAAGGTCAATGTAATAAGCATAATAAAAAAAATCGCCATTAAAATCTGTCAGTTTAAGCTAGAGATATCTGGGGTTTTTGCATTGGATGCGACTCAATCCTCCGCATCTGCTGTGAAAGGTGGCAGAGCTAGAGCGGTGTTTGTCAGGCCATGACACTCCGAAAATGGGTCTTCTCACAAAATCATCTGTAGTGTCCGAACAGTGTCTACGATTATGACCCCTCTCTGGAAAGATGATACTCTCACGAACACGCATTGGTGGAAAAAGTACCCAATTATCATACTTGAGTAAAAGTAAAAGTATTTTGTTTTAAATATACTTAAGTATAATAATAATAAAAATAAAAGTATGAAAAGTAAATGTAATTGCTCAAATATACTTAAGTATCAAAAGTAAAAGTAAAAGTACAAATAATTTCAAATTCCTTATATTAAGCAAACCAGGTGGCGCCATTTTAATTATTATTATTACCATTTTTTTACGGAAAGCCAGGGCACACTCCAACACTCAGACATAATTTACAAACAAAGCATGTGTGTTTAGTGAGTCTGCCAGATCAGAGGCAGGGATGACCAGGGATGTTTTTCTTGAAAAGCACGTGAATTGGACCCTTTTCCTCTGCTAAGCATTCAAAATGTAAATGTAGTGAAATAAAAGTAAAAGTTGTCAAAAATCTAAATAGTAAAGTACAGATACCCAAAAAAACTACTTAAGTAGTACTTTAAAATATTTTTACTTAAATACTTTACACCACTGCGAACACGATAGTGTTCTCTGTTTTTATACAACCTCCACAAGTGTCAGGAGACTCATCTGAAGTTGGTACAGCCAATCTGCCAACTTCTGTCTGTAGCGTCTGAATCGTTTGGGCTAGGATGCCAACAGGCCTCACAAGACTGGTCTGAAGGTCCCCTCTACCAGTTGAAAAAATTAATGGAAGTATATATGGAGACTGTTTAATGCCAAAAATATTGGATTAAAACATGTCAAAAAACATGTTTCCTGATCTTCAAATATCAAATGTGTTTTTATACTTCAAGGGGTCTTAAAATTCAAAATCAAATAGCTAAATAAACCTTGGTATGAACTTCCTAAAACAATTCAACAATTCAACAATTCAACGGAGCTTGAGCAATTTTAACAAAAACAATGGATATACATACAGTATGTTACCCTACGAGTTGTGCAAAGTTGGTAGAATTGTATTATTCACAGCTGTAATGGCTGCCAAAGGTGCTTCCACCAAGTATTAACTCTGGGGTGAGAAGACATACGAAATTAAGACAATAATTATTTGTAGGTTGTGTGGATTGGTAGGAAAAATATCAAATTTAATCCCTTTTTAGAAATGTTTTTAAGACAGGGAAATGTGAGGACTGTGCAAGGGGTGTGTAGACTTTCACTATTTGGCAGTCTCAGCCATGTACATAGGCTTACGGTACGTGGCCTTCAGATTGCAGACTATAGCAAAGCAACTGGTGAAGTACTGCACTGATTTAGCTGTTATGGGCAGCCTATCTGTGTGGAGAAGAAGATGCTTTTTGTATCCTTAAGTGTCCTTGTAACCAAGACCTTTGAATTGTTTGAATCTGGGGTTGGAACCAAACTTATTTTCCAATAGTTCAGTTCTGAACAGAACCATTATTTTTTTGTTCTGTTCCACTGTTCCGACCAACAAAATAAAGTTCTGAACCGGTTCTAACAACAACAAAAAATAACGATTTATATATTTCCTTTATGTTCCTTTTTAAACCTCTGAAATCAATTGTTTTATTTTATTTAGCTCAAGATTAAATTACTTCATCAATCAGTGTGGATAGAACAGCTTGCTATGGAGTGGGTAAGCGATTAAATCTGCATAGGAAAGTCGTTAAGAGCAAATTGTATTTTACCGTAACAGCATGGTTTAATCATAATGAAAGACAAAAACACACACTGTGCTGCCAGTGCTGGGCATCTTGTTCTGACATGCATTATCTGAATTAGGCCCACAGAATTATACAGTGGCTTGTGAAAGTATTCACCCCCTTGGCATTTTTCCTATTTTGTTGCCTTACAACCTGGAATTAAAATTTATTTTTTGGGGGTTTGTACCATTTGATTTACACAACATGCCTATAACTTTGAAGATGCAAAATATTTTTTCTTGTGAAACAAACAAGAAATAAGACCAAAAAAAAAAAAAAAAAACTTGAGCGTGCATAACATTTTAACCCCCCAAAATCAATACTTTGTAGAGCCACCTTTTGCAGCATTTACAGCTGCAAGTCTCTTAGGGGTATGTCTCTATACGCTTGGCACATCTAGCCACTGGGATTTTGCCCATTCTTCAAGGCAAAACTACTCCAGCTCCTTCAAGTTGGATGGGTTCTGCTGGTGTACAGCAATCTTTAAGTCATACCACAGATTCTCAATTGGATTGAGGTCTGGGCTTTGACTTGGCCAATCCAAGACATTTAAATGTTTGCCCTTAAACCACTCGAGTGTTGCTTTAGCAGTATGCTTAGGGTCATTGTCCTGCTGGAAGATGAACCTCCGTCCAAGTCTCAAATCTCTGGAAGACTGAAACAGGTTTCCCTCAAGAACTTCACTGTATTCATCGCCATCCATCATTCCTTCAATTCTGACCAGTTTCCCAGTCCCTGCCGATGAAAAACATCCCCACAGCATGATGCTGCCACCACCATGCTTCACTGTTGGGATGGTGTTCTTGGGGTGATGAGAGGTGTTAGGTTTGCGCCAGACATAGCGTTTTCCTTGATGGCCAAAAAGCTCAATTTTAGTCTCATCTGACCAGAGTACCTTCTTCCATATGTTTGGGGAGTCTCCCACATGCCTTCTGGCGAACACCAAACATGTTTGCTTATTTTTTTCTTTAAGCAATGGCTTTTTTTCTGCCCAGTCTTCCGTAAAGCCCAGCTCTGTGGAGTGTACGGCTTAAAGTGGTCCTATGGACAGATACACCAATCTCCGCTGTGGAGCTTTGCAGCTTCTTCAGGGTTATTTTTGGTCTCTTTGTTGCCTCTCTGATTAATGCCCTCCTTGCCTGGTCCATGAGTTTTGGTGGGCGGCTCTCTTTTGGCAGGTTTGTTGTGGTGCCATATTCTTTCAATTTTTTAATAATAGATTTAATTGTGCTCCGTGGGATGTTCAAAATTTCGGATATTTTTTTATAACTCAACCCTGATCTGTACTTCTCCACAATGTCACGATCGTTATACGGAGTAGACCAATGCGCAGCGTTAGTTGCAAACATATTTATTATCTTTAGTGATAATACAAAAACAACAAACAACAAACGATACGTGAAGTCCACGGTACAAACACAAAACCAACTGGAACAAGACCCCACAAACACTATGGGAAAACAGACTGTTTAAATATGGTTCCCAATCAGAGACAACCAGCCACAGCTGACACTCGTTGCCTCTGATTGAGAACCACACTGGCCAACATAGAAATACAATACTAGAACACGACATAGAAACACAAACACATAGAAACTACACTCCCTGGCTCAAAATATAGAGTCCCCAGAGCCAGGGTGTGACACACAACTTTGTCCCTGACCTCTTTGGAGATTTCCTTGGTCTTCATGGTGCCGCTTGCTTGGTGGTGCCCCTTGCTTAGTGGTGTTGCAGACTCTGGGGCCTTTCAGAACAGGTGTATATATACTGACATCATGTGACAGCTCATGTGACACTTACAGTTGAAGTCGGAAGTTTACATACACCTTAGCCAAATACATTTAAACTCAGTTTTTCACAATTCCTGTCATTTAATCCTAGTAATAATGCCCTGTTTTACATCAGTGAGGATCACTACTTTATTTTAAGAATGTGAAATGTCAGAGTAATAGTAGGGAGAATTATTTATTTCAGCTTTTATTTATTTCATCATATCCCAGTGGGTCAGAAGTTTACATACACTCAATTAGTATTTGGTAGCATTGCCTTTAAATTGTTTAACTTGAGTCAAACATTTTGGGTAGCCTTGCACAGGCTTCCCACAATAAGTTGGGTGAATTTTGGCCCATTCCTCCGGACAGAGCTGGTGTAACTGAGTCAGGTTTGTAGGCCTCCTTGTTCGCACATGCTTTTTCAGTTCTGCCCCACACATTTTCTATAGGATTGAGGTAAGGGCTTTGTTTGGAAGTATGCTTGGGGTCATTGTCTATTTGGAAGACCATTTGCGACCAAGCTTTAACTTCCTGACTGATTTCTTAAGATGTTGCTTCAATATATTCACATAATTTTCCTTCCTCATGATGCCATCTGTTTGTGAAGTGCACCAGTCCCTCCTGCAGCAAAGCACCCTCACAGCATGATGCTGCCACCCCGTGCTTCACGGTTGGGATGGTGTTCTTCGGCTTGCAAGCCACCCCCCTTTTTCCTCCAAATATAACGATGGTCGTTATGGCCAAACAGTTCTATTTTTTGTTTCATCAGACCAGAGTACATTTCTCCAAAAAGTACGATCTTTGTCCCCATTTGCAGTTGCAAATCGTAGTCTGTCTTTTTAATGGCGGTTTTAGAGCAGAGGCTTCTTCCTTGCTGAGCGGCCTTTCAGGTTATGTCGATGTAGGACTCGTTTTACTGTGGATATAGATACTTTTGTACCTGTTTCTTCCAGCATCTTCACAGGGTCCTGTTTTTCTGGGATTGATTTGCACTTTTCGTACAAAAGTAAGTTCATCTCTAGGAGACAGAACGCGTCTCCTTCCTGAGCGGTATGACGGCTGCGTGGTCCCATGGTGTTTATACATGCATACTATTGTTTGTACAGATGAACATGGTACCTTCAGGCGTTTGGAAATTGCTCCCAAGGATGAACCAGACTTGTGAAGGTCTACAATTTGTTTTCGGAGGTCTTGGCTGATTTCTTTTGATTTTCCCATGATGTCAAGCAAAGAGGCACTGAGTTTAAATTAAAATGGTCATTTAGCAGACGCTCTTATCCAGAGCGACTTACAGGAGCAATTAGGGTTAAGTGCTCAAGGGGCACATCGACAGATTTTTTCACGTAGTCGGCTCGGGGATTAGAACCAGCGACCTTTCGGTTACTGGCACAACGCTCTTAACCACTAAGCTACCTGCCGCCCAGTTTGAAGGTAGGCCTTGAAATACATCCACAGGTACACCTCCAATTGACTCAAATTATGTCAATTAGCCTATCAGAAGCTTCTAAAGCCATGACATCATTTTCTGGAATTTTCCAAGCTGTTTAAAGGCACAGTCAACTTAGTGTATGTAAACTTCTGACCCACTGAAATTGTGATACAGTGAATTATAAGTGAAATAATCTGTCTGTAAACAATTGTTGGGAAAAATACTTGTGTCATTCACAAAGTAGATGTCGTAACCGACTTGCCAAAACTATAGTTTTTTAACATGGAATTTGTGGAGTGGTTGAAAAACAAGTTTTAATGACTCCAACCTAAGTGTATGTAAACTTCCGACTTCAACTGTACATGTATGCACTCCTACACACCTCCATGCATACGCTTTGCACGTAAGCAAACATACCCATATCCATCCCTCCCCTACAGCAGTCTTTTCAATACATGTAGTCTCGGATTCACTATAACTCATAAAACATGTCTGACATATTAACCAGGTCTGCATGTGCAGGCTGCTCTGCTCCATTGACCTACTGATGCTGGGGGAGGGCTCTCATTGGGCCGTCAAACGCTTCCTGGTGGCCAATGAGAGAAGGCTGAGCCTCTCCTCTCCTAGCAACAACTCCTTTTCTCTGTAAGCGGTGCAGTGAGTAAACCATAACCCATAATATTACCACATGAATAATAGCAACTTAACAGCTTTGCAAAAGGGAAGGAATGAGTTTCTCTTTTTCCCTCCCTCCCTCCCTCCCACTCTCTCTCTCTCTCTCTCTCTCTCTCTCTCTCTCTCTCTCTCTCTCTCTCTCTCTCTCTCTCTCCATCTTGAGTGCCTCTCTGTCTCAGTCCAAGTGCATTCATTGGACTCCTGTTTCAGCGCGTCTTAAAGGAGCAGCTCTGCATATTCAAATGTGGTATTCACCAGAGGCTTGTGGGTTATGGTCTTCACTCGTTGGCCCGACGGTGCTGTACCACCATGGGGCCTCTCTCAGGAGGGAGGGGGGTTGGGGGGGGGTTGGAAGGAGGAGGAGGAAGAGACGAAGGAAAGAGGGTGAAGGGAGAGAGGAGGAATGCTGAGATGCGGCACAGGGAGGGCTATCACTTCCCTGAGATACTGTATGGGCAGACAGCCCTGCTGTAGACGGAGGGAGGAGGGCAGGAGGCCTCTCTCTCTCTCTCTCTCTCTCTCTCTCTCTCTCTCTCTCTCCTTACACAGGTTACATTACAGGCTCATTCCGAGTTGTCGATTTGTAATATTGACCTCAAAACATGCCCTTGTTGATACACAAGGGAAAATAAAGCTGGTCAACATTATTACACTACAGCACCTGTAGCCTCGGCTACAGCAGATTACTTTGCAGTAAATCATACTAAATGGGCTGGCTGGCCCCCACAACTCTGCTTGCCTGCCTGTCTGCCTGTCTGACTGACTGTATGCCTACCTGTCTGTCTGTCTGCCTGCCTGGCCCCAAAACTCTGCCTGCACAGCAAATTTGCAAGTGTTAAAATCTCGATGTTAAGGTAAAAAGTGTTTTGAGTGTCATATCTGAGTGTGGATTCTAGTGGGGTTAACATTAAAATTGACACTACATGAACTGTTATTTGAATCACAGTGGAATCAACACTGCATGGTGTTGTTACTCGACTGTGTTTTCACCTTCTTAGAGTGAAAAAAGACATGGGAGGGCCTCATTATCGTTCTTCCCAGAATGCTTTGTTGCAGGTTGATTTTCAGAATATTTTTTTTTATAGAGCTATGTTTCTGCATGCACATTGATTGATTAATTGATCTTATACTATACAAAGATAAATAACCTATATTTTTCTAAACTAATCCAATCTAGTAGTTATTGTTTTATCACTTTGGAGAGTAAAACAGTCCCATCAAAACCACACCAACCATTATCATATTTCCCAGAATGCCAAGAGTGTACAAAGCTGTCATCAAGGCAAAGGGTGGCTACTTTGAAGAATTTCAGTTATAAAATTATATTTTGATTTATTTAACACTTTTTTGGTTACTACATGATTCCATATGTGTTATTTCATAGTTTTGATGTCTTCTCTATTATTCTACAATGTAGAAAATTGTAAAAAATAAAATAAAAAAAATTGGAATCAGTAGGTGTGTCCAAACCTTTGACTGGTACTGTATGTTTGTAATATAGTTACATTTTAATGATAGCATTCACCTAGGTACTCACTTGGTGAAAGCCACAGGCTTTAAAAGGAAATAATGTAATAACCATGTCTCTGTCACTAACAAATACAGTCATGGGTGGTAACTCTACAATTCACTTGAAAGAAAAGGCACCGTTGGGAATATGGAAAATTAGGCTTTACACCATACAGTGTTAAAAGAACACACCAAAACGATTTACTGTAACACTACAGGTGTTAATTTCTTACATTGAGAAAGTGTAACAGCCTCAGTGCTAAACAAAGTGAGTCTTAATCAAGTGTTATGTTTGACACTGTCAGTGTTGCATATTACGCATACAGTAGAGCTATGCAATCACCACAATCAAGTTCATTTGAACACTTTAACAGTTGAACGGGAACACTGCTAGAGTTCGAAGACCAGCGGCACAGGCAGTAACTCACAGAACATAACTAAAACAAAACCTTCCAGCAGATAAAAAAGCTAAGAGAGAGTGGAGACTTATATATTGACAGCTAGGGCCCGTCATGGTAAGGACTGTAGGCTGAGTTAACTACCAAACAAAGCGAGAGCCAGGGAGAGAGGCACTTCCGATTTGAGAAGCTTAGCTATTTTACCTAGCTAACTAGCCTTGCCAGCTTGCATATCACTGCGAAGGAAAATTCCGCCAGATATTAAAAGTCAAAAGTTGGTAGTAGAGCAGGCAGCTGAGGCATGGATCACTTTCCCGTGTTGTTTTGAAGCAAGGCACTGAGAGCGCGCCGGTGCTGAACTTGTAGTGCAAGACGCAGCTCCACTTGTTGATTGGTATTATGACTAGCTAGTTTGCTACTGGGAATACATTTTGTCATTAGCAGAAGCTCTTATCCAGAGCAACTTACAGGACAATTAGGGTTGGGTGCCTTGCTTCTGAGGGCAGATCGACACATTTTTCACCTAGTCGGCTCGGGGATTAGCACCAGTGACCTTTCAATTAATGACACAACGCTCTTACCCACTAAGTTACCTGCCGCCCAGAATACAACCTATAATGTCACTTCCTTCAGAACTATGGCTGAACCACGTGCAAATAACTTGTTGTAGGTACTCCTGCAGCAGGTGTATTCCCCATGCCGACAGCCATGGAGTCTGTGCTGTCAGGATTACCAGCAGACAACATCCACAATGACAGAGGAAGTTGTGGGTTGCATAACGCAACATTCTGTCTTCCCCACAGTCTGCCTGGGTGTCAATGTGCTGCGCCCGCCTACAATACTTACTGGCAGGACTCCCCATGGATGCTGATAGAGTCCATAGTCAACACAATTCTATAAATAGAATCCTCACTAATCGAATTCAATAATGAAACCAAATAATCGTTACACCACTCCCCCTACCGATAATAATACACTTTTTCCCTTTCTTTTTATAAAGTTCAGACACGTTGCCTACAATCAGTTCATCAGCTGGAATTGGGGCTATCTGGGATGGTACGCCATGTGCCAATTCCAGCATGTGCAGTCAATGGGATAAGAAATAGGCTCTCAAATGAGAGAACATGCACTACATGGGCTTCAAGTTACCGTAAAAATCATAAAAAATGTTTTTAACCTTTTTATTAAGTTATAAAAGTATATGTTATACTAATACTGGTACAAAACTTTTGTCATTAGCCTTTTTTTGTTATCTGTCACATTCCACTTTGTGGTCACGGTCCCCATAATATAAAATATCAATACAATTTAGAAATACAAAATAAACATTTTATATATTTTTCTTCATTTCTTTATGGATGAGGAGTTCCACTCTGAAAGCTTGGCGGTAACAGCGGAGACGTGCAGCGCTTGGTGTGAGGACTGTCAAGGAGCCCTACGTCCGATGAACATAGACCATAGGTGGGTGTATAGGTGTGGAGTTGGGTTGCTAAGCAGGCTCAAAGTGCTGCTTACACTTATCCAATTATCTCAGTAATGGGAAGTAAACAAGGGTACAACTCTGTGTAACAAAACCCTAATGACAGTTACAGCTCTACCCTAGCAGACAAACAGGAATCAGCTTAGGGCTAGATGCAGGTGTGTTGATGGCAGCGTGAATTTAGAAGACTGATGTTGAACTGAGTTGGTATTCAGGTTCCTAGAGGAAGAGGAAGGGAGAAAGAAATAGAAATCAAGTGTAATATATTATAAAAATAAAGCAAACTGGATGGAATATGGGGAAAAATGCACAGAATTATTTTTTACTCTTCAACATAGGAATGCTACCAAAAAGAACTTAATGAAACTGGTTACAATTGACAGAGTCACCCATAATTCACCAAATGATATTTTGAAGGAAGAAACAAAAGTACTTTAAGCATATGTTTTTTCTTTTCAGTCCGCCTCCATCTCCTCTAACTGGCTAATTGTAGAGATGTTTTTTCTATTGATAATGTCAAATTAACAGCCACACGAAAGACTCATGTGAAGGTGAAATTACAGAGGAGGAACTTCTGGATGCAATTAAATACTTTAAGTCTGGGAAAACTCAGGGTTGGATGGCATACCAGTCGAGGTATACCAAACCTTTTTTGATATACTAAGAGGACCGTTATTAGCATGTTTTAACCACTCCTATGTAAATGGTAGATTATCTGACACTCCAAGAAGAAGGTCTGATCTCATTATTACTGAAACAGGATACACAGTGGAAAATATAAAAATCCAGTCCATTTACAAAATTGGGCCCCTTACACTTCAGTGTTGTGATGCAAAAATCCTAGCAAAATGTAAGGCGTGATAAATTAAAAAGGTATTGTCGGATATTATTCATTCTAATCAGACAGGATTTTTTTACATGGAAGATACATTGGAGATAATATAAGGCAAGTATTGGAAACAATAGAACATTATGGAAAAATATGGGAAACCAGGCCTGCTATTCATAGCAGACTTCGAAAACATTTGATAAAGTTTGACTGGGGTTTATACATAAATGCCTGGAGCATTTCAATTTTGGAGAATCTCTTATAAAATGGGTCAAAATCATGTATAGTAACCCTAGGTGTAAAATAGTAAATAATGGCTATTTCTCAGAAAGTTTTCAAACTGTCAAGAGGAGTGAAACAAAGTTGACCACTATCGGCATATCTCATTTATTGTGGCCATCGAGAGTGTTAGCTATTAAAATCAGATCCAATAATAATATCAGAGGGATTAGAAATCCAGGGCTTAAAAACAAAGGTGTCATTGTACGCATGATGATTAATGTTTTCTTTTAAATCCACAACTAGAATCCCTCCACAGCCTCATGAGGATCTAGATACATTTTCTAACCTCTGTATACAACCTCTCTCTGTAAGGTAACAAAATGTGGAAAAAGGGAAGGGGTCTGAATACTTTCAGAATGCACTGTATATTACCAATGAGATAAGAAAAATACTTAGTGCATGAGTACTGTCTCAAGCCATTCCAGAGCTGGCCGGAAAAGCTGTGGCACGAGGAGAGCCACCTGAATGTAAAAAAAAAAAACTACACTTTACATTATCTACTCCCTCACTCTCTGTTCCTTCGTGGGACATTGAAACTGGCTACAGAGAGGTGGAGGTGATTCCAGGATCCTGGGGTCTGACTCCTCTTCTGGGGGGGGACAAACCACAGCTTTCACAATTTTTGGTAGCATAGTCTGTAAAGACACAAATAATAAACAGGCATTTAAACAATATTAGCAGATTGTAATAAAAAAGATAAATATACAATACCATTCAAAAGTTTGGGGTTACTTAGAAATGTCTTTGTTTTCGAAAGAAAACCATTAAAATAACATAAAATTGATCAAAAAATACAGTGTAGACATTGTTAATGTTGTAAATGGCTATTGTAGCTGGAAACGGCTGATTTTTACGGAATATCTACAGCGTACGAAGCTCATTATCAGCAACCATCAGTCCTGTGTTCCAATGGCATGTTGTGTTTGCTAATCCAAGTATATCATTTTAAAAGGCTAATTGATCATTAGAAAACCCTTTTGCAATTATGTTAGCACAGCGTGAAAACTGTTGTGCTGATTAGAGAAGCAACAATGGCCTTCTTGAGACTAGTTGAGTATCTGGAGCACCAGCAATTATGGGTTTAAATACAGGCTCAAAATGGCCAGAAACAAATAACTTTCTTCTGAAACCACGTCAGTCTATCCTTGTTCCCTGAGAAATGAAGGCTATTCCATGCGAGAAATTGCCAAGAAACTGAAGATCTCGTACAACGCTGTGTACTACTCCCTTCACAGGACGTGCAAACTGGCTCTAACCAGAATAGAAGAGGGAGTGGGAGGCCCCGTGCACAACTGAGCTAGAGGACAAATACATTAGTGTCTAGTTTGAGAAACAGACGCCTCACAGGTCCTCAACTGGCAGCTTGCATTAAATAGTACCCGAAACACCAGTCTCAACGTCAACAGTGGAAGAGTCGAACTCCGGGATGCTGACCTTCTAGGCAGAGTTGCAAAGAAAAAGCCATATCTCAGACTGGCCAATAAAAAGAAAAGATTAAGATGGGCAGTCTGAGATATGGCTTTGTCTTTGCAACTCTGCCTAGAAGGTCAGCATTCTGGAGTCGCATGAAATTTCTCGCATGAAATATCCTTCATTTCTCAGAACAAGAATAGAGTGACGAGTTTCAGAAGAAAGTTATTTGTTTCTGGTCATTTTGTTATTGTAATGGACAAAAAAAATCATTTCTTTCGAAAACAAGGACATTTCTAAGTGACCCCAAACTTTTGAACGGCAGTGTATATAATTTGACTTGATATAATATAAAGAAATCTTACCGTAGGTGGCTTTTGTTTTCACTGGCCTAATTGTTGTATCCACCCTTCTGGCCTTTTGGGAAGGAGAGGGAGTTGCTGTCACG
>NW_025537694.1:0-29192 GCF_020615455.1 Coregonus clupeaformis | reverse complement strand
TAAAGTAGTCAAAAGTGTAGTATTTCATCCCATATTCCTTGCACACGATGACTGCATAAAGCTTGTGACTCTACTACAAACTGGATGCATTTACAGCTTGTTTTGGTTGTGTTTCGGATGTTTTGTCCAATAGGAAGTGAATGGTGAATAATGTATTGTATCATTTGGGGGTCACTTTTATTGTAAGTAAGAAAATAAGATGTTTGATCATCCTGTTGCAGGAGAATTTTCCTGCTATGCAGGACTTGTTTTACTTGTAGTGTAAAAAGGCTTCTGAAGTTTGTAATTTCCACTTAGAAAATTCAGATAGATTTTTCCCTTATGAAAAATGTATCAACCCCTACAAAAATGTCCATTAATTATAATCAACATAATAATTCACATTTCCTGTTGCTGTAGGATTCTTTTTTTGCTGTAGCAAACTGGCTCAAATTAAGATCCTATGTGTGTACATGAATGTGGATGCTACCATGATTATGGATAATCATGAATGAATCGTGAATGATGAGTGAGACATTTACAGAGGGACAAAGATCATATACAGGTAGAGAACATTGAACAGAACAAGGCTATGTCAATGACTCAATTTTGAAAAAAATGCAAATAGAACCTCATAGTCCCAAGCTCTTCATTGGGCAAAACGTAACCCAAAACATAACCAAAAGAAACTGCAAATGAATCCAATAAGTTTGTAGAGTCACAAGCTTGATGTTGTCATTACGTGCTAGGAATATTGGAACAAATGCTAAACTTTGGACTACTTTGGTACACTATAAGTGAAATCTGTCCACATACTTATGACATCAAATGATCTATAAAGTGCTTTCATTTCTAAACGGTAAGTCAGATATGTATGAAAATGCCCTCAAATAAAAGGTGACATTCTGTACTGTCTCTTCATATGAAACATTTGATCTCAAATCTCAAATTCTGGAGTATAGAGACAAAAAAAATTATAACTGCATCACTGTCCGAAAACATACATAGGGGACTGTATGTATACAGAACCCCTATCATAGTGTTCCAATCATTCTTAATGAGTCATGATGTATGACATAGATGGGCTACGCAGGTTAAAGAATCAACACTATCTTTGTCCGACAACACCACGATACCAGTTCAATGGGAAAACACAAGTGACAATCCTCACAGTCATTGAGGACCACTAACTACAGTACAACGCTCCTCTATCAGTCTATTTCTTGGCATCCCATGTGGAGCATTATGCAAATACACGGAAGAGTGTGAGTGTGACAGCGTACTTGTTTTCCTCATTCATTCAGATGTGTGGCATCTAATAATGTTGCTGCCTCCCCGAAGCAGTTACTTAAAACTCTCTGCTGAGCCAAGGACAGGGAGGTTTGGAGAACTTGGACCCTGCAAACTCTGCATCTATGTTGTGTGTGCTCACAGCAAACATGTTACTGGGTGTCACAGGAGGTTGGTGGCACCTTAATTGGGGAGGACGGGCTCGTGGTAATAGCTGGAGCGGAATGGTTGAACGGTATCAAAAACATCAAACACATGGTTTCTATGTGTTTGATGCCATTCCATTCGCTCCATTCCAGCCATTATTATGAGCCGTCCTCCCCTCAGCAGCCTCCTGTGCTGGGTGTATGTTTGACTCTACGTGTTTGTAAAGATGAGTAGAGCGTAGATGCATGTCAAAATCAATCTTTGAAATATATTAGGAGTGCTGTCCTACTCCTATTTTATGGATCATAGTTACATGGTATGTGACTTGTTTGTGTAACATGCATTGCCTGAGGTGGTAGTGTCAATAAAGAATTTCCAATGAAGTTCTTACCTCATTGACTATCATTTAGCCTGTGAGGTTGAATATAGCACTCTGATGGTAGTAAATACAGCAGGTATGCAGTAAATTGAGTAAATATATAACTAAACTTCCTGGATCCTGGACTTCCTGACGGGCCGCCCCCAGGTGGTAAGGGTAGGTAACAACACATCTGCCACACTGATCCTCAACACGGGAGCCCCTCAGGGGTGCATGCTCAGTCCCCTCCTGTACTCCCTCTTCACCCATGACTGCATGGCCAGGCACGATTCCAACACCATCATTAAGTTTGCCGACGACACAACAGAGGTAGTGTCACGCCCTGGCTCTGGGGACTCTTGTATGTTGAGCCAGGGTGTTAGTTTCTTTGTGTAGTGTCTATGTTTCGTTTCCTATGTTCTGTTCTAGGTTATGTGTTTCTATGTTGGCCGGGGTGGTTCTCAATCAGAGGCAACGAGAATCAGCTGTTGCTTGTTGTCTCTGATTGGGAACCATACTTTGGCAGCCGTTTGTGCACTTGTGATTCGTGGGATCTTGTTCCGTGTAGGTTTGTGTGTTTATGACCGAGGACTTCACGTTTCGTTTTGTTGTTTTTGTTGTTTGTATCGTGTTGCTAAGTACACATTAAAAAGATGTACGCATATCACGCTGCGCCTTGGTCCGCTCCTTGATACGATCGTGACAGGTAGGCCTGATCACCGACAACGATGAGACAGCCTATAGGGAGGAGGTCAGAGACCTGGCCATGTGGTGCCAGGATAACAACCTCTCACTCAACGTGATCAAGACAAAGGAGATGATTGTGGACTACAGGAAAAAAAAAGAAGACTAAGCACGCCCCCATTTTCATCGACGGGGCTGTAGTGGAACAGGTTGAGAGCTTCAAGTTCCTTGGTGTCCACATCACCAACGAGCTATCATGGTCCAAACACACCAAGACAGTTGTGAAGAGGGACAAAGCCTATTCCCCCTCAGGAGACTGAAAAGATTTGGCATGGGTCCTCAGATCCTCAAAACATTCTACAGCTGCACCATCGAGAGCATCCTGACTGGTGGCATCACCGCCTGGTATGGCAACTGCTCAGCCTCTGACCACAAGGCACTACAGAGGGTAGTGCGTACGGCCCAGTACATCACTGGGGCCAAGCTTCCTGCCATCCAGGACCTCTATACCAGGCGGTGTCAGAGGAAGGCCCTCAAAATTGTCAAAGACTCCAGCCACCCTAGTCATAGACTGTTCTCTCTGCTACCGCACAGCAAGCGGTACCGGAGTGCCAAGTCTAGGTCCAAAATACTTCTCAACCGCTTCTACCCCCAAGCCATAAGAATCCTGAACAGCTAATCATGGCTACCCAAACTATTTGCACTGCCCCCCCACCCCCACCCCATATTTTTACGCTGCTGCTACTCTGTTAATTATTTATGCATAGTCACTTTAACTCTACCCACATGTACATATTACCTCAACTACCTAAACCAGCCGGTGCCCCCACACATTGACTCTGCACCGGTACCCCCCTGTATATATAGCCTCTCTACTGTTATTTTATTTTACTTCTGCTCTTTTTTTCTCAACACTATTTTGATGTTGTTTTATTTTAATTTTTTTATAAAAAAATAAATGCATTGTTGGTTAAGGGCTGTAAGTAAGCATTTCACTGTAATGTCTACACCTGTTGTATTCGGCGCATGTGGCCAATACAATTTTATTTTATTTTATTTTATTTGAAACTAAACACAGTAGGTTTGAATGTCAGTCATATGACAAGAAATATCAACTTGATCATAAACAGCTACTGTTTATTAATCATTATAAACTCTATGACTCTGTGTTCCAATGCTTTGATTATCCAATATCCTGTTTATCATCTTGGATTATGACTTTATCAACTGATATAGCTGTATATGGCAATTACTGTGCAATAATTAAGTATTCATATATACAGTAGATGGCAAACTAATGGTAATTTTGTGCAGAACAAACCCACCATTGGTTTGCATTGGTTTTCCATCTATATTTGTCTTTAGCATCAACATGTTGATGGGGAAGTTGTCACTGGACACACAGGACGACCCAAGGTTGAGTACCAAATGGCACCCTATTCCCTAGTGCACTACTTTTGTCCAGAGTCCTATGGGCCCTGGTCAAAAGTAGTGCACTATAAAGGGAACAGGGTGCAATGTGGGATGCAGCCTGTCAGGACCCCCTGGGAAGAGTTGATATCAGTCCAATCCAGCCACTAGGCTCTGACTATAGGAACCATACTGTGTTTGGTATGGAGAGGAGGGTCAGCCAGTTGGAATCCTTCCACGGTTGCTCTCTTTACATAAGGTGCTATTTCGATGGGGAACATTCTGTGCACGTACTGATGGTGAATGTACTGTATGTACATTACAGTAACAGCCAGGTGCAGAATGCTAAATGTGGATCCATGTCGTACATGCACATGCTTGTCAATTTCATCATAGGGGACCAATAAGAGGGTCTGTGTGACAGTGTCACAGCGACATCACAGAATGAACACCGATGGGATGGAGTGGAGAAAGGGAGAGATAAGCTGAATCCCAAATCATCCTCCAGCTCCTGCTCCCTGGGCACTCCTAGATCTAAAGGTGAAGGTGTAGCTTATGGGGGCGTGAAACGTACTCCTCAGCCTGAAGTGTCCCCACTTGGGCCAGCTAATAGCTAGCTTCTCGCGTGGCGCTGACTGGTAAGACGCCTCACACTAGCTAGCAAGGCAGAGGTCCTGGGTTCGAGCCTCGGTGTGAGCCGAATCAGGAGGAAGCGGTACTTGCTAAGCAAGCAGCGTGACGTTCTTTACATAGGCTAGGTATAAGCAGTATGGTACTTGCTTCTGCTCTGGGGTGAAGCTTCCTCAAGGTACAGATCTAGTATCATCTTCCCAATCCCAACCTTTTCCATTAATGGGAAAATGCAAAACTGACTCAAGATCTAGGGGAAACATCACCCTACACCAGGGTTGTTCAATTCCGGTACTGGAGGGCCGAAACACCTCTGTTTTTCATCCTCTCCTTCTAATCAGGGGCTAATTCAGACCTCCAGGACCGGAATTGAAGAACCCTGCTCTACACACTTGCTTCACCTTATTAGACTGAGTGGAATTTGGCCATATTGCTAACACCTATCCAATCCCTTCAGATCCCCATTAGTGCCTAGAGACTAGAAAGGAGGAGCTGAGGTATGATTTGGGATTCAGATAACGAAAGGTAAAGGAAAAAGGGAGGAGCACAGATGTATTGACATCTGCAAAGGTCCACATACCAATTTAGCAATGCTATGAGGTGTATGGAAGTGGATACTTTGCACACAGCCATAAACAACGACTGGTCTTACAGTAGCCCATGGTGTGTGGGTGTTCCGCTAACTCTGAGATGCGTTCTGGGTAATGGATCATGGTGTATGTGAGTGCACGGTGAGGAGTCATCAGATGACTTCAGTTTGGTTAGAGTTTTTTGGTGATGAGCGAAACACACCATACGTCGGTAGTCTGAGGATCCATGTGTGTATGGATAAAGAGATGGGGATAAAGTACCACAAAGACGTGTTGATCTGTTAGTCCTTATTCGCTATATGGGTCACTCAGTTTCTCCATGGACACATCAACTGTTTGAGAGATGATACCAACACAAAAATGGGCTTGTATATCACTTTGCCTAGACATATCAACGTACTCTTCATATAACATATTTGAGGCGATCCTGTGCTTTTCTCAAGGCTATATATTACATTGTCTTAGTGGGGATTTAAAACCCCAAACCCATGACTTCAACACTCTTAAATTGTCTCACTGTCTCTTCAGTCTACACATCGTTAGTCACGTTTGTCATGGGGTGACTGTGTACCTTCCTGAATAAAGCCTAGTGCAGAGAGAAACAGAGACCCCCTAATATCCATGGTCACAGACCCCCAGCAGACTAAGTTGATCCACCACAGACCACCAAGGACCACCATCAGTCACCAACATGCCACCCATTCTATTTGGTTCCTTCAGCAGATTCACTTACCTCTGTAAGCATTTCTTGTCCTGTCTTGATAAAGAATGCAAATACAAGAAGCCTATTATCTATATACACTGAGAGTACAAAACATAATATTGAGTTGCACCCACCCCCCCCTTTTGCCCTCAGAACAGCCTCAATTCGTTGGGGCATGGACTCTACAAGGTGTCGAAAGCGTTCCACAGGGATGCTGGCCCATGTTGACTCCAATGCTTCCCACAGTTGTGTCAAGTTGGCTAGATGTCCTTTGGGTGGTTGACCATTCTTGATACACACAGGAAACTGTTGAGCATGAAAAACCCATCAGCGTTGTGTAACAATGACGCTAGGAGTCAGGAAGCAGGTGCAGTTGGTGAGTTTAATAAAGAACATGGAGTTATACAAGAGAAGGGTCTGGACAACGCCGGCCAGGGGGGCGGCCCTGAGGGCAAGGAGCGGGCCGGTCCGGATGGCGAAGTTGGAAATCTCAGATGATGTTGTGATTTAGAATGTCGTCCACCGGAACCCAATACCGCTCCTCTGGACCGTACCCTTTCCAGTCCACCAGGTACTGGAGCCGACCCCCACAACATCGGGAGTCCAGGAGGGATCTGACAGCATAGGCGGGGCTTCTTTCGATGTCCAGGGGAGGCGGAGGGGTGTCGGGGGGGGAAGACTTCAGCCAGAGGACCAGGAACCACCGGCCTGAGGAGGGAAACTTGAAAAGAGGGTGAAATCAGGTAGTTAGTGTGGAGCTGTAATCTATATGTCACCTCGTTGACCCTCCGAAGGACCTTGAACGGCCCCACAAACCGGGGGCTCAGCTTCTTACAGGGTATGCGGAGTGGGAGGTTCCTGGTGGAGAGCCAGACGCGATCACCAGGATGGAACATGGGAGCCTTACTGCAGTGGCGATCCGCGTGCTCCTTCTGGCGGCAGATGGCGCGCTGGAGCCTCACGTGGGCATCATTCCAAACCTCTTCTGCATGCCTGAACCACTCGTCCACCGCAGGAGCTATGGTCTGGCTTAGGGTCCATGGAGCCAGGGCTGGCTGATAACCCAGAACACACTGGAAGGGAGTCAGCCCGGTGAAGGAGAGACACAATTCATTCTGGGCGTACTCCGCCCAGGGAAGGAATCGGGCCCACTCCCCCTGCCGGTCCTGGCAGTGACTCCTCAGGAACCTCCCCAGCTCCTGGTTCATCCTCTCCACCTGCCCGTTAGACTGAGGTCGCTACCCGGAACTGAGGCTGACTGAAACCCCCAGCTTCTCCATGAGGGCTTTCCATACCCTTGATGTGAAATAGGGGCCACGTTTGGAGACAATGTCCTCCGGAAAGCCATCGTGCCAGAAGACCTGCTGAAACAGTGCCTCAGCGACCTGGAGAGCGGTAATGACACCAGAGAGAGGGATAAAAAGGCAGGATTTAGAGAATCTGTCCACAATCACCAGAATGAGGGGAGATCAGTGAGAAAAAACTAAAAACTAAAAAACAAAATCAATGGACAGATGAGACCAGGGATGCTGAGGAACGGGAAGGGGAAGGAGCTTCTCTGCTGGAGTGTGTCCCGGGAAAATTTAGTTTGGGCACATACGGAACAGGAGTTGACGTAGCGAGTGACGTCCTGTGCCAAGGTGGGCCACCAGCACTTTCCAGAGATGGATTGAATAGTGCGGGGGATACCTGGATGGCCAGCGACGACAGCTGTGTGCGCCCAGGTCAGCAGCTGTTCCCTTATCCCTGTGGGAACATAGGTGCGCTCAGGAGGACAGGTAGCAGGTCGGGTTCCCTCTCCCGGGCCTGGCGAATGTCCACATCTACATCCCAGAGCACGGGGGCTACGAAGCAAGAGGACGGAACAATGGGTGCCCTTAGGACAGGAACCTCTCCCGAGTCGTAGAGACGGGACAGGGTATCGGCTTTGGAGTTATTTGAACCTGAGCGATATGTCAGAGTAATCTAGTGAAAAAAAGGGCCCACCTTGCTTGGGGGTGGGTTCAGCCCCCTCACTGTCTGTATGTACTCCAGGTTCCGATGGTCGGTGAGGATGAGAAATGGGTCCTTGGTGCCCTCCAGCCAGTGTCTCCACTCCTCTAATGCCAACTTCACCGCCAGGAGCTCCCGATTGCCGACATCATAGTTCCTCTCTGCAGGAGACAGTTTCTTTGAGTAATATGCACATGGATACAATTTCTGAGGATTACCTTGTTGTTGGGACAGGACAGCCCACACACCCACTTCCGAAGCGTCCACCTTCACCACAAAGGGCAACGTAGAATCTGGGTGTTTGAGCAATGGGGCGGAGGTGAAACGTTCCTTCAGTAGGCGGAAGGCTTCGTCGGCTGCAGGACTCCACCTCAACTTATGGGGACCACCCTTGAGGAGAGAGGTGAGAGGAGATGCGCTAGAGCTAAAGTTCTTGATGAATCGGCGGTAGTTGTTGGTAAACCCCAAAACCCATTGTAAGCCCTTTATGGTGGTTGGGACTGGCCATGACCTGACAGCATCTACCTACTTACCGTCCATCATCACTCTTGTGGGCCGATCTGGTGACCCAGAAAGGAGACAGCCTCCTGATGGAATTGGCACTTCTCCGCTTTGACATATAGGTGGTTAGCCAGGAGACATTCCAGGACTACTCGGACGCGAGCGGGTAGCCGAGTAGACCAGGATGTTGTCGATATACATGACCACCTGGCGTCCTAGCATGTCCCGGAACACCTCGTGAATGAATGCCTTGAACACTGACGGAGCGTTGGCTAAGCCATAAGGCATCACCAAGTACTCGTAGTGACCAGACACCGTGCTGAAAGCTGTTTTCAATTCATCCCCCTCCCGGACGCGGATAAGATTGTAGGCCCTCTGCAGGTCCAATTTGGTAAAGAACCGGGCCCCGCAGAGCTGTTCGATCGCTGCCGGCACCAACGGGAGAGGGTAACGGTATTTAGTGGAGATGGAATTCAAACCTCTGTAATCAATGCATGGGCATAACCCTTCTTTGCCACGAAGAAGAAGCCTGCCGACGCAGGGGAGGTGGACGTGCGGATGAAACCCTATTGGAGCGCCTCATGGATGTACTCCTCCATAGCCTTGGTTTCAGCCACCGACAGAGGGTAGATGCGGCTGCAGGGAGGCACAGAGCCTGCAAGCAGGTCGATGGCACAGTCCCAGGGGCAATGAGGGAGACAGGTGGCGCGGGTCTTGGAAAAAAAAACTCCCGCAGGTCTTGGTATACCTCCGGGGTGTTGGGCTGAAGGGCAACCATAGGTCTCTCAACCGATGTGGAACCACAGGGGAAGGGAAAGCAGGTCCTCCGGCATTCGTGTGTCGAGTCCGGGATTGTCATCCTCGACCATGAAATGGTGGGGTTATGGCGTTGGAGCCATGGAGGCCGAGGATGATCTTGTGTACGGGTGCACTGATGAGGAAGGGAAGGCTTTCTTGATGTATGGACTCCACGGTGAGGGTGAGTGGTGTTGTGATAGTCCCAGATCCCAGTGGTCAATTATCCAGCGCTTGAACCGGAAACGGAGAGGAGAGTGGGTATGAGGTGATGTTGAGGGAAGAAGCAAGGGCCTGGTCACTAAAATTCCCTACATCACCGGAATCCACTAGAGCTGTAGAAACAATACATGAGGGACAGCCAGCTAGTGAAATCGATACAAAAAGGGTTTGGCGGAAAGTGATGATGGATACTCATGCCTAACCCAGGAGACGGATGATTTAAGGGGCCGTCACTCTGTTCTCGTGGACCCCAGGTTGGGACATACCAGACACTGTTGAAGCTGGTGCCCCTCTTAACAACAATAGGGACAGAGCCACAGCTGTCTCCGACGGCGTCGCACAGCCGCGGGGAGGCGTGTGGCCCCTACCTCGATGGGTTCAGGCTCTGACTCAGAACGGTCAACGAAGGAGGGAGAGAGGCAATGGGCGTGCCGACGCTCCCAAAGAAGGTTATCCAGACGCATGGCCATCGCGATGAGTGCGTCCAAGGAGGTGAGGGCATACTCCGCAGCGGTCTGGCCATCCTGCCGTAGTTGGAGTAGGTGCTCACCCCCCTCTCTGCCCTCCGGTGGATGATCGAAGACTCCTCTGAACAGAGCCATAAACCCCTTATAGGAACCCAGCTCCTCATCTCCTCGCTCCCAGATGGCCATAGCCCACTTCAACGCCCGTCCGGTCAACAGGGAAATAACCGTGGCAACCTTGGACCTTTTGGTGGTGGGGGCTCCCATCTGATGAGTGAAATAGAGGGAGCACTGGAGTACGAAGCCATGGCATTTGGATTGAGTCCCGTTGTATTTGTCCGGGAGAGACAAACAGGCATCGCTGACCTGGGCGGACTGCTGGATGGGCTGCGTTGCTGGCTAGCTGGGTTGACTTGTGGTAGAAAATCCTCCACTCGTTGGAGGTGACGCCCCTCGGGTAATGTCGAGACGTTGAAGACCGCGGAGGACCTCATCCATAGCCGTTCCCAGTTGCGCCAGCTGGTCGTGGTGTTGGCGAAGTAGGTATCCCTGTTCGCCGACCATCCGGGAGATGTCTTGATTCCCTTCTGCTTCCATTACTAGAGGCAGTATTATGTAACAATGACGCTGGGAGTCAGGAAGCAGGTGCAGTTGGTGAGTTTAATAATAAAGAACATGGAGCGATACAAAACAAGAGAAGCATCTGGACATGAACACAGAACCAATACTGGCTGGAATGTAATGCTAGGGAGTGCTAGATAAAGGGGGAGTAATCAGGGTAGTGATGAAGTTCAGGTGTGCCTAATGATGGGGCGCATGTGTGTAAAGAGGGTTGCCAGGTGTGCTTAATGATGGGTTGCCAGGACCAGTGGTTAGTAAACCGGCGACGTCGAGTGCCGGAGCGGGAGTAGACGTGACACGTTGCAGTTCTTGACACACTAAAACCGAAGTGCATTGCACCTACTACCATACCCCGTTCAAAGGCACTGAAATATTTTGTATTGCCCATTTACCCTCTGAATGGCACACATACACAATCCATGTCTCAATTGTCTCAAGGCTTTAAAATCCTTCTTTAACCTGTCTCCTCCCCTTCATCTACACCAATTGAAGTGGATTTAACAAGTGGCATCAATAAGGGATCATAGCTTTCACCTGGATTCACCTGGTCAGTCTATGTCAGGGAAAGAGCAAGTGTATATGTATATACAGTGGGGAGAACAAGTATTTGATACACTGCCGATCCTACTTACAAAGCATGTAGAGGTCTGTAATTTTTTATCATAGGTACACTTCAACTGTGAGAGACGGAATCTAAAACAAAAATCCAGAAAATCACATTGTATGATTTTTAAGTAATTATTTTGCATTTTATTGCATGACATAAATATTTGATCACCTACCAACCAGTAAGAATTCCGGCTCTCACAGACCATCACACCACCACCACCATGCTTGACCTTTGGTATGATGTTCTTACTGTGGAATGCAGTGTTTGGTTTTCGCCAGGCATTACTGGAACCATGTCGTCCAAAAAGTTATACTTTTGAATCATCTGTCCATAAAACGTTCTTCCAAGACTCTTGATGATCATCCAGGTGCTTTTTGGCAAACTTGAGTCAACCTTTTGGACGAGATGGGTCCCATTATGCCTGGCGAAAACCAAACACTGCATTCCACAGTAAGAACATCATACCAAAGGTCAAGCATGGTGGTGTGATAGTTTGGGGATGCTTTGCTGCCTCAGGACCTGGACGACTTGCCTTAATAGAAGAAACCATGAATTCTGCTCTGTATCAGAGAATTCTACAGGAGAATGTCAGACCATCCGTCTGTGAGCTGAAGCTGAAGCGCAGCTGGGTCATGCAGCAAGACAATGATCCAAAACACACAATCAAGTCTACATGAAAATTGCTAAAAAGCAACAAATTGGAAGTTTTGGAATGGCCTAGTCAAAGTCCAGACCTAATCCCAATTGAGATGTTGTGGCAGGACTTGAAACGAGCAGTTCATGCTTGAAAACCCACAAGTCACTGAGTTAAAGCAGTTCTGCATGGAAGAGTGGGCCAAAATTCCTCCACAGCGACGTGAGAGACTGATCAAACAACTACAGGAAGCATTTGGTTGGAGTCATTGCAGCTAAATATTATTAAAGGTGGCACAACCAGTTATTGAGTGTAAGGGGGCAATTACTTTTTCACACAGGGGAATTGGGTGTTGCATAACTTTGTTTATAAATATGTAATTGTTGTGTTATTTGTTCACTTATGTTCCCTTTATCTAATATTAGGTTTTGGTTGAAGATCTGATAACATTCAGTATCACAAATATGCAAAAGTAGAGAAAATGAGAAAGGGGGCAAATACCTTTTCATAGCACTGTATATATATCTTCCCAAAATGCCATCCTGGGCCAATCAAAAGGCTGATTTTGATGACTGAATTGTTCATTTTAATTTCAAGTAGAACAATCTATGTTTACATCACAAAGCCCTATGGATCACTATGTATACATTGTGCCCTATGGATCAATGTTAAAGGTGTCTCTGCCTACAATGATGAGAGCAGAGGGCAGAGGCTTTGTCCCTCTCTGTGATTACATTGAACACATCCACATCCACACTGTGACACATGTGTGTCTGGAGGAAGACGAGGAAGGAGTGAGGCTCCGGGATGTGTGTGTGTGTGTGTGTGTGTGGATGGATGGAACACTGTGTTCTGTACATTTTGTTCTATATTTCGGGCAGTGCTTCATGCCCTGAGCTGAGAGGAGTGACATGGCTTCTCGTCGCCACCTGGTGGTGTGTTTTGGAAATGCATTTGACCTGAGCCCTCGAGGCAAAATGTAATGTACATACTGCGCATTCGGAAAGTATTCAGACCCCTTTACTTTTTCCACATTTTGTTACGTTACAGCCTTATTATAAAATGGATTAAATGAATTGTTCCCTCCTCAATTTACACACAATACCCCATAATGGCTAACTTTTTCAAACAAAAATGTGCATCCTGTAGCACTAACTCCAAAAAGTTTTGGGACACTGTAAAGTCCATGGAGAATAAGAGCACCTCCTCCCAGCTGCCCACTGCACTGAGGCTAGGAAACACTGTCACTACCGATAAATCTACGATAATCGAAAAATTCAACAAGCATTTTGATACGGCTGGCCATGCTTTCCACCTGGTGTCAGGGTTGAGTGTAGTGGGAACGTGGAATCACACGCAGGACACAGAGATTCAAAAAACAGATGTCTTTAGTGAAGTCCGTAGTACACGCCAAACACGGCAACAGGCCACAGGCGAACAAACGCACACTAGACTGTCCAAAGTAAGGACGCACAACGTGCAGGACTCTCTTAAACAACACGAAATAAAGAGAGCACAAAACAGAGGACCAAACAACAACACGTGACAATAGAACAATTACACACAACACCTGACCAAACACAAGAGAACTAAATAGGGTGCCTAATGAACACTAACAATCAACAGGTGTAACAAACAGACAAAACCAATCAAACATGAAACATCGAACGGTGGCAGCTAGTACTCCGGAGACGACGACCGCCGAAGCCTGCCCGAACAAGGAGAAGGAGCCGCCTCGGCCGAAACCGTGACAGTACCCCCCCCCTTGACGCGCGGCTCCAGCCGTGCGCCGCCCCCGGCCTCGGGGACGACCAGGAGGACGCGGAGCAGGGCGCGTAGGATGACCACGATGGAACTCGGTCAGAAGAGACGGGTCTAGGATGTCCCTCCTCGGCACCCAGCACCGCTCCTCCGGGCCGTACCCCTCCCACTCCACGAGATATTGGAGACCCCCCATCCGGCGTCTCGAATCTAGGATGGCCCGAACAGTGTACGCCGGAGCCCCTCGATGTCCAACGGGGCGGAGGAGTCTCTTCTATCTCAAAGTCCTGGAGTGGACCAGCTACCACCGGCCTGAGGAGAGACACATGGAACGAGGGGTTAATATTTTTGTAATCAATGGGCAGTTGTAACCTGTAACACACCTCGTTCAATCTCCTCAGGACTTTAAAAGGCCCCACAAACCGCCGACCCAGCTTCCGGCAGGGCAGGCGGAGGGGCAGGTTTCTGGTTGAGAGCCAGACTCGATCTCCAGGTGCGTACACTGGCCCCTCACTGCGGTGGAGGTCGGCGCTCGTCTTCTGTCGACGGATGGCCCGCTGCAGATGGACGTGTGCAGCGTTCCACGTCTCCTCCGAGCGCCTTACCCACTCATCCACCGCAGGGGCCTCGATCTGGCTCTCATGCCAAGGTGCCAGAACCGGCTGGTACCCTAACACACACTGGAAAGGGGTTAGTTTAGTGGAGGAGTGGCGGAGAGAGTTCTGTGCCATCTCGGCCCAGGGCACATATCTCGCCCATTCCTCCGGCCGGCCCTGGCAATATGACCTCAGAAACCTACCCACATCCCGGTTGACACGTTCGACCTGCCCATTACTCTCCGGGTGGTAACCTGAGGTAAGGCTCACCGAAACCCCCAACCGTTCCATAAACGCTCTCCAGACTCTGGAGGTAAACTGGGGGCCTCGATCAGACACTATATCCTCGGGTACCCCGTAATGCCGGAAGACGTGAGTAAATAGAGCCTCAGCGGTCTGTAGGGCAGTAGGAAGACCCGGCATGGGAAGGAGGCGACAGGCCTTCGAGAACCGATCCACAACGACCAGGATGGTGGTATTCCCCTGTGAAGAGGGAAGGTCGGTAACAAAATCCACCGAGAGGTGAGACCAGGGTCGTTGTGGAACGGGCAGGGGTTGTAACTTACCCCTGGGCAAGTGTCTGGGCGCCTTACACTGGGCACACACTGAGCAGGAGGAGACATAAATCCTCACATCCCTGGCTAACGTTGGCCACCAGTACTTTGTACTAAGGCAGTGCACTGTCCGGCCAATACCTGGATGTCCAGAGGAGGGTGACGTGTGAGCCCAATAAATCAGCCGATCCCGGACCTCGAGCGGGACGTACGTCCGACCCACCGGACACTGTGGAGGGCTAGGCTCGGTGCGTAATGCCCGCTCGATCTCCGCATCGACCTCCCATACCACCGGTGCAACCAGACAAGACTCAGGTAGTATGGGAGTGGGCTCCACGCACCTCTCCTCCGTGTCATACCGCCGAGACAGGGCATCTGCCTTCCCGTTCTGGGACCCAGGGATGTAAGTGATCTTAAACACAAACTGGGCGAGAAACATAGTCCACCGAGCCTGGCGAGGATTCAGTCTCCTAGCTGCCTGAATGTATTCCAGGTTACGGTGGTCAGTCAGAATGAGAAAAGGGTGTTGAGCCCCCTCAAGCCAATGCCTCCACACCTTTAGGGCCTGTACCACGGCTAACAGCTCCCTGTCCCCTACGTCATAATTCCGCTCCGCCGGACTGAGCTTTTTCGAATAAAAAGCACAGGGGCGGAGTTTAGGTGGTGTGCCGGACCGTTGTGAAAGAACAGCCCCGATACCGGCTTCAGACGCGTCCACCTCCACTTGGAATGGTAAAGTGGGATCCGGGTGCGCCAGCACTGGAGCCGAGGTAAACAGGTCCTTCAGTCTCCCAAAGCCCTGTCCGCCTCAGCTGACCACCGCAGCGCACTGGACCCCCCTTCAGAAGGGACGTTATGGGAGCTGCCACCTGTCCAAAACCCCGGATAAACCTCCGGTAGTAATTCGCAAAACCCAAGAACTGCTGCACCTCTTTAACCGTGGTTGGGGTTTGCCAATTACGCACGGCTGACACACGGTCAACCTCCATCCTCACCCCTGACGCAGACAACTGATAACCCAAAAAGGAGACCGACTCCTGGAAAACAGACATTTCTCGGCTTTGACATACAGGTCATGCTCCAACAATCTCCTCAATACTCTGCGCACCAGGGCTACATGCTCGGCCCGGGTAGAACTGTACACCAGAATATCGTCTATGTACACCACTACTCCCTGCGCCTGCATGTCCCGGAAAATCTAATCTACAAAGGATTGGAAGACTGATGGAGCATTCATTAACCCGTATGGCATGACGAGATACTCGTAATGACCGGAGGTAGTACTAAATGCTGTCTTCCATTCATCGCCCTCTCTAATGCGCACCAAGTTATATGCGCTCCTGAGGTCCAATTTTGTGAAGAACCGTGCCCCGTGTAATGACTCCGTCATAGTCGCAATCAGCGGGAGTGGATAACTATATTTCACAGTCACCTGATTGAGACCGCGGTAATCAATACACGGATGCAAACCTCCATCCTTTTTCTTCACAAAAAAGAAGCTCGAGGACGCGGGTGAAGTGGAGGGCCGTATGTATCCCTGTCTCAGAGACTCGGCAATGTATGTCTCCATTGCCCTCTTCTCCTCCTGTGACAACGGATACACATGGCTCCGCGGGAGCGCAGCTCCTGCCTGGAGGTCTATCGCACAATCCCCCTGTCTATGAGGCGGCAACCGTGCCGCTCTTGTCTTGCTAAACACGAGTGCCAAATCCTCATACTCAGGTGGAATGTGCAGTGCGGGCATCTGGTTCGGACTCTCCACCGAGGTCGCCCCTACGGAAACACCCAGACATAGCCCCTCACACTGAGCAGACCACCCTTTAAGAGCCTTCTCTCGCCACGAAATAGTAGGATCATGGGTAATCAACCAGGGAAGCCCCAGTACCACCGGATACGCAGGAGAGTCGATCAGATAGAGCTGAATCGTCTCCTCATGACCCCCCTGCGTCTCCATCCTAAGTGGCGCTGTGACCTCCCTAATCAACCCGGATCCTAACGGACGACTATCTAGGGCATGTACAGGGAAAGGATTATCAACCGGAAGGAGGGGAATCCCTAACTCTACACAGAATTTGCGATCTACAAAATTCCCAGCTGCGCCTGAATCTACTAGCACCTTATGCTGGGAACGAGGTGCAACCTGTGGAAAACAAACAGGTATAGTTATGTGTACGACAGAAAGCTCTGGGTAAGTGGGGCGCCTACTCACCTGGGAGGACTCCCCAATGTGTGGTCTGCCGTCTCCTCCACCAGGGGACCCTCCCCAGCACCTAGCCGCGGTGTGCCCTCCACGGCCACAGTTGGTGCAGGGGACGGCCCCCCTCGGGTTCCTTCTTCTCCTTCCTCTAGCGCCAGCACCTCTGAGCTCCATCGGGCTCGGCTCGGAGGCGCTGGAGGGTGGAATGGGCGACCCCCACCTGGGACGTCCGCGGGTAGCGAGCAGGGTGTCCAGCCGAATGGCCATGTCAACCAACTGGTCAAATGAGAGTGTAGTATCCCTGCACGCCAACTCTCTGCGGACGTCCTCCCGGAGGCTGCAACGGAAGTGGTCTATGAGGGCCCGCTCATTCCACCCTGCATCTGCCGCTAGAGTCCGGAACTCCAGCGCAAATTCCTGAGCGCTCCTCATCCCCTGCCGGAGGTAGAATGACGCCCCCGCCGCCTTCCCCTCCTGGTGGATGGTCGAACACTGCACGGAAGCGGCGGGAGAACTCCGCATAGGTGATAGTGGCGCCGTCTATTCTCCTCCATTCGGCGTTGGCCCACTCCAACGCCTTGCCGGTGAGACAGGAGATGAGGGCGGAAACGCTCTCGTGTCCCGAGGGCGCCGGGTGTACGGTGGCAAGGTAGAGTTCAATTTGTAACAGGAACCCCTGACACCCGGCAGCGGTGCCGTCGTACGCCCTCGGGAGCGAGAGCCGAATCCCACTGGGTTCCGGTAGTTGGACGGGCGGGCTGACCGATGGTGATGGTGCGGTAGGTGGGGGTGTGGGTACCCCGCTGGTCTCCCATCGATGGAGGGTGTTCATCACTCGGTCCAGGGCGTGTCCGATTTGGTTGATACGATCCTCCTGACCACGAAGGCGCTCCTCCATGATCTCGGTTGGTGCGGGTGCTCCTGCTGATTCCATAAGATGGTGTGTAATTCTGTCAGGGTTGAGTGTAGTGGGAACGTGGAATCACACGCAGGACACAGAGATTCAAAAAACAGATGTCTTTAGTGAAGTCCGTAGTACACGCCAAACACGGCAACAGGCCACAGGCGAACAAACGCACACTAGACTGTCCAAAGTAAGGACGCACAACGTGCAGGACTCTCTTAAACAACACGAAATAAAGAGAGCACAAAACAGAGGACCAAACAACAACACGTGACAATAGAACAATTACACACAACACCTAACCAAACACAAGAGAACTAAATAGGGTTCCTAATGAACACTAACAATCAACAGGTGTAACAAACAGACAAAACCAATCAAACATGAAACATCGAACGGTGGCAGCTAGTACTCCGGAGACGACGACCGCCGAAGCCTGCCCGAACAAGGAGAAGGAGCCGCCTCGGCCGAAACCGTGACACCTGGCTACCCCTACCCCGGCCACCACCGCTACAACTTGCCCATCCAGAAAAACGCATGTCAAAAATGTTATAAATTGATTTGCATTTTAATGAGGGAAATAAGTATTTGATCCCTCTGCAAAACATGACTTAGTACTTGGTGGCAAAATCCTTGTTGGCAATCACAGAGGTCAGACGTTTTTTGTAGTTGGCCACCAGGTTTGCACACATCTCAGGAGGGATTTTGTCCCACTCCTCTTTGCAGATCTTCTCCAAGTCATTAAGGTTTTGAGGCTGACGTTTGGCAATTCAAACCTTCAGCTCCCTCCACAGATTTTCTATGGGATTACGGTCTGGAGACTGGCTAGGCCGTGTGTTTTGGGTCATTGTCATGCTGGAATACCCATCCACAACCCATTTTCAATGCCCTGGCTGAGGGAAGGAGGTTCTCACCCAAGATTTGACTTTACATGGCCCCGTCCATCGTCCCTTTGATGCAGTGAAGTTGTCCTGTCCCCTTAGCAGAAAAACACCCCCAAAGCATAATGTTCCACCTCCATGTTTGAAGGTGGGGATGGTGTTCTTGGGGTCATAGGCAGCATTCATCCTCCTCCAAACACCACGAGTTGAGCTGATGCCAAAGAGCTCCAATTTGGTCTCATCTGACCACAACACTTTTGCCCAGTTCTCCTCTGAATCATTCAGATGTTCATTGACAAACTTCAGACGGGCATGTATATGTGCTTTCTTGAGCAGGGGGACCTTGCGGGCGCTGCAGGATTTCAGTCCTTCACGGCGTAGTGTGTTACCAATTGTTTTCTTGGTGACTATGGTCCCAGCTGCCTTGAGATCATTGACAATATCCTCCCGTGTAGTTCTGGGCTGATTCCTCACCGTTCTCATGATCATTGCAACTCCACAAGGTGAGATCTTGCATGGAGCCCCAGGCCGAGGGAGATTGACAGTTATTTTGTGTATCTTCCATTTGCGAATAATCGCACCAACTGTTGTCACCTTCTCACCAAGCTGCTTGCCGATGGTCTTGTAGCCCATTCCAGCCTTGTGTAGGTCTATAATCTTGTCCCTGACATCCTTGGAGAGCTCTTTGGTCTTGGCCAAGGTGGAGAGTTTGGAATCTGATTGATTGATTGCTTGCTTCTGTGGACAGGTGTCTTTTATACAGGTAACAAACTGAGATTAGGAGCACTCCCTTTAAGTGTGTGCTCCTAATCTCAGCTCGTTACCTGTATAAAAGACACCTGGGAGCCAGAAATCTTTCTGATTGAGAGGGGGTCAAATACTTATTTCCCTCATTAAAATGCAAATCAATTTATAACATTTTTGACATGCATTTTTCTGGATTTTTTTGTTGTTATTCTGTCTCTCACTGTTCAAATAAACCTACCGTTGAAATTATAGACTGATCATTTCTTTGTCAGTGGGCAAACGTACAAAATCAGCTGGGGATCAAATACTTTTTTCCCTCACTGTATAAATCACTTCTAGGCAAATCCCCGCCTTATCTTAGCTCATTGGTCACCATAGCAACACCCACCCGTAGTATGCGTTCCAGCAGGTACAGTTGAAGTCGGAAGTTTACATACACCTTAGCCAAATACATTTAAACTCAGTTTTTCACAATTCCTGACATTTAATCCTAGTAAAAATTCCCTGTCTTAGGTCAGTTAGGATCACCACTTTATTTTAAGAATGTGAAATGTCAGAATAATAGTAGAGAGAATGATTTATTTAAGCTTTTATTTATTTCATCACATTCCCAGTGGGTCAGAAGTTTACATACACTCAATTATTATTTGGTAGCATTGCCTTTAAATTGTTTAACTTCGGTCAAACGTTTCGGGTAGCCTTCCACAAGCTTCCCACAATAAGTTGGGTGAATTTTGGAACATTCCTCCTGACAGAGCTGGTGTAACTGAATCAGGTTTGTAGGCCTCCTTGCTCGAATACGCTTTTTCAGTTCTGCCCACAAATTTTCTATTGGATTAATGTCAGGGCTTTGTGATGGCCACTCCAATACCTTGACTTTGTCATCCTTAAGCCATTTTTCCACAACTTTGGAAGTATGCTTGGGGTCATTGTCCATTTGGAAGACCCATTTGCGACCAAGCTTTAACTTCATGACTGATGTCTTGAGATGTTGCTTCAATATATCCACATCATTTTCCTTCCTCATGATGCCATCTATTTTGTGAAGTGCACCAGTCCCTCCTGCAGCAAAGCACCCCCACAGCATGATGCTGCTACCCCCGTGCTTCACGGTTGGGATGGTGTTCTTCGGCTTGCAAGTTACCTCCTTTTTCCTCCAAACATAACGATGGTCATTATGGCCAAACAGTTCTATTGTTGTTTCATCAGACCAGTTGACATTTCTCCAAAAAGTACGATCTTTGTCCCCATGTGCAGTTGCAAACCGTAGTCTGGCTTTTTTATGGCGGTTTTGGAGCAGTGGCTTTTCAGGTTATGTCGATATAGGACTCGTTTTAATGTGGATATAGATACTTTTGTACCTGTTTCCTCCAGCATCTTCACAAGGTGCTTTGCTGTTGTTCTGGGATTGATTTGCACTTTTTTGCGTACTATTGTTTGTACAGATGAACGTGGTACCTTCAGGCGTTTGGAAATTGCTCCCAAGGATGAACCAGACTTGTGGAGGTCTACAATTTTTCTTCTGAGGTCTTGGCTGATTTCTTTTGATTTTCCCATGATGTCAAGCAAAGAGGCACTGAGTCTGAAGGTAGGCCTTGAAATACATCCACAGGTACACCTCCAATTGAGTCAAATGATGTCAATTAGCCTATCAGAAGCTTCTAAAGTCATGACATCATTTTCTGGAATTTTCCAAGCTGTTTAAAGGCACAGTTAACTTAGTGTATGTAAACTTCTGACCCACTGGAATTGTGATACAGTGAATTATAAGTTAAATAATCTGTCTGTAAACAATTGTTGGAAAAAGTACTTGTGTCATGCACAAAGTAGATGTCCTAACCGACTTGCCAAAACGATAGTTTGTTAACAAGAAATGTGTGGAGTGGTTGAAAAACAAGTTTTAATGACTCCAACCTAAGTTTATGTAAACTTCCGACTTCAATTGTATATCTCACTGGTCATCCCCAAAGCCAACACCTCCTTTGGTCGCCATTCCTTCCAGTTCTCTGCTGCAAATGACTGGAACGAACTGCAAAAATCTCTGAAGCTGGAGACACTTATCTCCCTCACTATCTTTAAGCATCAGTTGTCAGAGCAGCTTACCGATCACTGCACCTGTACACAGCCCATCTGTAATTAGCCCACCCAACTACCTCATCCCCATATTGTTATTTACATTGCTATTTATTTTGCTCATCTGCACCCCAGTATCTCTATTTGCACATAATCCTCTGCACATCTATCACTCCAGTGTTAATACTAAATTAGAATTGTAATTATTTTGCACTATGGCCTATGTATTGCCTTACCTCCATAACTTACTACATTTGCACACACTGTATATAGATATTGTTGTTTTTACCGCACTGCTTTGCTTTATCTAGGCCAGGTCGTAGTTGTAAATGAGAACTTGTTCTCAACTGGCTTACCTGGTTAAATAAAAAAATTAAATAAAAAATGACAAAGCGAAAACAGGTTTATAGAATTTTTTTGCAAATGTATTAAATATAAAAAACAGAAATACCATATTTACACAAGTATTCAGACCCTTTGCTATGAGACTCGAAATTGAGCTCATGTGCATCCTGTTTCCATTGAGATGTTTCTACAACTTGATTGGAGTCCACTTGTGGTAAATTCAATTAATTGGACATGATTTGGAAAGGCACACACCTGTCTATATAAGGTCACTGTCACGGTTTCGGCCGAGGCTGCTCCTCCTCCTTGCTCGGGCAGGCTTCGGCGTTCGTCGTCCCCGGAGTACTAGCTGCCACCGTTGTATGTTATCGATGTTTGTTTGGTTTTGTCTTCCTTGTACACCTGTTTCCTTTTAGTGTTAATTATGTCTCCTATAAGTTTCTCGTTTGTTAGTCGTGAGTTGTGTGTAATTGTTCCGCCTGTCTTTTGGTGCTGCTCATTTTGCCTTATGTATTTTTAGGACAGTCGCACTGTTTTCGTGCTCTGTTAGTATTGAGGTGTTTTACGCACTGCTGCGTAATCGTTCGCCTCCGGGTTTGTTGAGGCCCATTTCGTTGTATTTTTGTCGTCTAGTAAAGTCTGTTGGACGAAGCTTCTGTGTCCTGCGCTTGACTCCTACACCACATCCACATCAGCCGTTTGACAGTCCCACAATTGATAGTGCATGTCAGAGCAAAAACCGAGCCATGAGGTCAAAGGAATTGTCCGTAGAGCTCAGAGACGGGATTGTGTTGAGGCACAGATCTGGGGAAGGGTACCAAAAAATGTCTACAGCATTGAAGGTCCCCAAGAACACAGTCATTCTAAAATGGAAGAAGTTTGGAACCACCAAGACTCTTCCTAGAGGTGGCCGCCCGGCAAAACTGAGCAATCGGGAGAGAAGGGCCTTGGTCAAGGAGATGATCAGGAACCCGATGGTCATTCTGACAGAGCTCCAGAGTTCCTCTGTGGAGATGGGAGAAACTTCCAGAAGGACTACCATCTCTGCAGCACTCCACCAATCAGGCCTTTAAGGTAGAGTGGCCAGACGGAAGCCACTCCTCAGTAAAAGGCACATGATAGCCTGCTTGGAGTTTGCCAAAAGGCACCTAAAGGACTCTCAGACCATGAGAAACAAGATTCTCTGGTCTGATGAAACCAATATTTAACTATTTGGCCTGAATGCCAAGCGTCACGTCTGGAGGAAACCTGGCACCTCCCTACGGTGAAGCATGGTGGTGGCAGCATCATGCTGTGGGGATGTTTTTCAGCTGCAGGGACTAGTCAGGATCAAGGCAAAGATGAACAGAGCAAAGTACAGAGAGATCCTTGATGAAAACCTGCTCCAGAGCACTCAGGACCTCAGACTGGGATGAAAGTTCACCTTCCAACAAGACAACGACCCTTAGCACACAGCCAAGACAACGCAAGAGTGGCTTCGGGACAAGTCTCTGAATGTCCTTGAGTGGCCCAGCCAGAGCCCGGACTTGAACCCGATCGAACATCTCTGGAGAGACCTGAAAATAGCTGTGCAGCGACGCTCTCCATCCAACCTGACAGAGCTTGAGAGGATCTGCAGAGAAGAATGGGAGGAACTCCCCAAATACAGGTGTGCCAAGCTTGTAGCATCATACCCAAGAAGACTTGAGGCTGTAATCGCTGCCAAAGGTGCTTCAACAAAGTACTGAGTAAAGGGTCTGAATACTCATGTAAATGTATATTTTAGTTTTTTATTTGTAATACATTTGCAAACATTTCTAAAAATCTGTTTTTGCTTCGTCATTGTGGGGTATTGTGTGTATATTGATGAGGGAAAAAAACTATTTATTCAATTTTAGAATTAGGCTGTAACGTAACAAAATGTGGAAAACGTCAAGGGGTCTGAATACTTTCCGAATGCACTGTATATACATACACAGAAAGGCAGGCAGGCAGGCAGGCAGGCAGGCAGGCAGGCAGGCAGGCAGGCAGGCAGGCACACACACACACACACACACACACACGCACACACACACACACACACACACATGTGCACACACACATACAATATGTTATACATTTACTGATGTTCCTAGCTCCAGGAGTTAGCTTACCTATACTGATTACTGCTATGTGGTTGGACTTTACTTGTCTCCATATGGAGAGGCAAGCATTGTTCCATAATCATTGATTTGTGAACATTTACTCACAAAGCTTGATATGATACTCTCCATATTAATAATGGCACCCCGACACCCTTCCTTCAATTACTTTATACTTTTCTTTAAAAAGGCAATTAGCAGTTGATTTTTGGATGTATAAATTAATGATTTGTACCTATTGATTATTGAAGAATATAAATGTTAAATGCCTCATGAGCTTAATTCAACTGTCAAAATATAAGCTTGTTTCACTCCAATGTTTGTAAACAAACACTATATAGCCTCAAAACATGGTTAAATCTATACTTTTTATATCATGGATGGTCAGTCCTTGCATACATAGCTCTGTCTATGAATTTGAGAGTGGTTACATTTCTCCAGCCCCATCCAACAACTTTTTAGCGAAACAGGGGAAGAGATAATGCTTTGTTATTGTTTCAACTGCTGATTGCCGCTTTAAACTGACATGTACCAGAAAGTCACTGACTGTCAAGGTGTAACACACTTCATAGATGCAAGATCATTTCTAACTTATTTTAGCCAACATGCACATACAACACCCTCTTAAACAATCTTTAAAAAGAGCATTGTGTTTTTTCATAGATACACCGGTTTCAACCAGTTTCATGCCCCATATGTGATAACATAAAGGGTCAATCAATCCTGAGTCAGGGTGCAGAGGTAAAACAGGATAAGGTAAATCAAGATATTCTTATCCATAAAGTAAAACAAAACAAACAGGTGTGAAATATCAAAGTTTAGACTTCCTGAGTCATCTAGTGGCCATGAAAGGCAATGCACAAAGAATGTACTACAGTGTTATCATAGATCTAAATTGGTTGGAGTGGTCAAAGTAATAAGGTGGTAACCTTGCTTACACCAATCCAATCACTTAAAGATCAGTGATTAGTTCAAGGAAGGAATGGTGCATTGTAAATCTAATGGGAAAGGGCCCATGTGAGATTGAGCGCAAGGTAAAGGGAAACCCAATGCTGTTTCTTTCACCTCCAGATGGCTAGTGCCGTCAGGTTAGGCTGACCACTTAGGATTGATTCAGGATGGCGCTGAGTGGAGGGTTATGGCCTATAGCCTATAAGGAGTCAATGCATGAAAGAGAAGGCCCGTATAGGCAACAATACATAGCTTAGACTTCATGCA
Source organism: Coregonus clupeaformis (assembly GCF_020615455.1). Classification (NCBI taxonomy): domain Eukaryota; kingdom Metazoa; phylum Chordata; class Actinopteri; order Salmoniformes; family Salmonidae; genus Coregonus; species Coregonus clupeaformis. Next base: position 4,166 of record NW_025537694.1, on the reverse strand, counting down.
TACAATATGAGTGAGTTTGATAATTCCTTGACTAGAACTAGGTACAGGGTGAATTTGCTGCTAGATACATTAACTAAATTATGTTTGAGCTGATCTGCGCAGCATTTACCATGAATGTGATCTCTGCTCACGTTAGGGAAAATGCCTTCAGAATGCAGATGGACATTCATGTAGAAGGACACTCAACCATTCAGCAGACAGAGGCATGATGATCAGGTGCAGCAAACACTAACAACACTGTGAGTGAAGGGGATCAGTGAGTTCTGGCCTGTACAACATGCACAGCTTAGCAGTGAAAAACCTTGTGCCCTAATGAATACGACCCAGGTAAATATTTGGATATCTCCATCTCAGGATGAAATCCAATCCCAGGCAGCCATGATAAGTGGCTGCTGTTCAAATAGGAAACATCCATCAGCAGTCAAGCCTATACTGTGTGTGTGTGTGTGTGTGTGTGTGTGTGTGTGTGTGTGTGTGTGTGTGTGTGTGTGTGTGTGTGTGTGTGTGTGTGTGTGTGTGTGTGTGTGTACGTGCCTCTCACATACAAGCCCATACATTATGTATGTTTATCTTATAGGTATGCAATCCCCTCATTAAAGCAGAACTCTATATGGTAATCAAAACCAGCAACATGAGAACTACAGGTATGCTAAGATTACACCACTGTGTAGTATAATCAAGATTATCATCAAGGCTGCCAATATTACATTGGTAAAACAACACCATTGCATTTAGGATTGAGGCAATGTTTACTAGGATTATGAGTGGTTTATGCAAAACTATATAACACTTTTTTTTGTAACAAATAAAGTAGGAAGAAAACTCGAAAAACATTTAGTCAGATAATAGATAATGAAACTGTTCGAAGAGTTTATAAAAACCTGGCAGAAACATATTTTCTTTAGATATCTGGTTATATTGTGCTCAGTAGTCAATGAAACCGTATAGGTCATCAAAGCTTTATGATGTCTGTCTCCATCTGCATTACACTGGCAAGCCCTCCTCAGGTTGCCAAGAAACCAGTACTTGGAAACCAGGTGCTGCGAGGAGGAATGGTAGAGTCTGATTGGTGGCTTGTTTGACTGACAGCACGCAGGCACCAATGGGAGCTCTCCAAGGAAGTGAACAGGTAAGGATTGGAGTTTGCAGTTTGTGTACAAATGCACTAAAAGTTAATTAGGTAGATGATACAAAAGAAAAAGAAAGACATAAAACAAACTCAATACTTTTCAAATGTATCTGGAGTCCATTAAATACTCTACTCTTTAGTCACCCCACCCTAAACAAAACTATAACTGTATCGACGTACATGTTGCAGTGGTACAACTCCATTTGGTAGCTGTCACGATCGTCTGAAGGAGGAGACCAATGCGCAGCGCTGCGAGTGAACATGATGACTTTATTAACTTAAAGCAACCACGAAGAAAACAACAAATGACGATCCGTGAAGTTCTATACTGAATACTACTAACAGCAACAAAGAAACAATAACCCACAACACAAAGTGAACTCACACAGTATAAATATGGCTCCCAATCAGAGATAACGAGCCGACAGCTGACACTGCGTTACCTCCGATTGGGAGTCATACGACTAATCAAGAACAATTAACCAAACATAGAAAATGCACAACCAGAAATCCCCAACATAGAAATACACCCAAACAATGAAACTAAACAACCCTGGCTCAAATATCAAGGTCCGTGGAGCCAGAGTGTCACATTACCCCCCTAAAGGTGCGACCTCCGGGCGCACCAGCATACAGTCTCGGGAGGGTCTGGGTGGGCGTCTGTCCCTGGTGGCGGCTCTGGCCCAGGTCGTGGTCCCCACCCCACCTTAGTCACTATCCGCTTCCGTATTCCCTTCCTCATGACCACCCCCCAACTAAACCCCCACTGGATTAAGGGGCGGCACCGGACTACGGGGCAGTACCGGACTAAGGGGCAGTACCTGACTAGATGGCGGATCCTGGCTGGCTGGCTCTGGCGGATCCTGGCGGGACGGCTCTGGCGGATCCTGGCGGGACGGCTCTGGCGGATCCTGGCGGGCGGCTCTGGCGGATCCAGGCTGGACGGCTCTGGCGGATCCTGGCTGGACGGCTCTGGCGGATCCTGGCTGGCGGCTCTGGCGGATCCTGGCTGGACGGCTCTGGCGGATCCTGGCTGGACGGCTCTGGCGGATCCTTGCTGGACGGCTCTGGCGGATCCTGGCTGGACGGCTCTGGCGGATCCTGGCTAGACGGTTCTGGCGGATCCTGGCTGGACAGCTCTGGCGGATCCTGGCTGGACGGCTCTGGCGGATCCTGGCAGGACGGCTCTGGCGGATCCTGGCTGGCTGACGGATCTGGCGGATCCTGGCGGGCTGACGGATCTGGCTGCTCTGGCTGGCTGGACGGATCTGGCTGCTCATGGCTGGCTGACGGATCTGGCTGCTCGTGGCTGGCTGACGGGTCTGGCTGCTCGTGGCTGGCTGACGGATCTGGTTGCTCATGGCTGGCTGACGGATCTGGCTGCTCATGGCTGGCTGACGGATCTGGCTGCTCGCGGCTGGCTGACGGATCTGGCTGCTCGTGGCTGGCTGACGGATCTGGCTGCTCATAGCTGGCTGACGGATCTGGCTGCTCATGGCTGGCTGACGGGTCTGGCTGCTCCTGGCTGGCGGAAGGCTCTGGCTGATCCGGTCTGACGGAAGGCTCTGGCTGCTCCTGTCTGGCGGAAGGCTCTGGCTGCTCCTGTCTGGCGGAAGGCTCTGGCTGCTCCTGTCTGGCGGAAGGCTCTGGCTGCTCCTGTCTGGCGGAAGGCTCTGGCTGATCCTGTCTGGCGGAAGGCTCTGGCTGATCCTGTCTGGCGGAAGGCTCTGGCTGATCCTGTCTGGCGGAGAGCTCTAGCGGCTCCGGTCTGGCGGACGGCTCTGAAGGCTCATGGCAGACGGGCGGCTTTGCAGGCTCAGTACAGACGGGCAGTTCAGACGGCGTTGGGCAGACGGACAGTTCAGACGGCGTTGGGCAGACGGGCAGTTCAGACGGCGTTGGGCAGACGGGCAGTTCAGACGGCGTTGGGCAGACGGGCAGTTCAGACGGCGTTGGGCAGACGGGCAGTTCAGACGGCGTTGGGCAGACGGGCAGTTCAGACGGCGTTGGGCAGACGGGCAGTTCAGACGGCGTTGGGCAGACGGGCAGTTCAGGCGGCGTTGGGCAGACGGGCAGTTCAGGCCGGCTGGCGACGCACATCGTGGACCTGGTGCGTGGAGTAGAACAGGCCGGACCGTACCGGGAACACCCACCACTGGCCTTAACTGGGGATCAAGAACGGACCGGACCAGACTGGGAACACACTTCAGTCTCTCATGCCGTGCCACAACAACTTCCCTCCCTCTACTCGCCAATGGCTCCCGTAATCCGATAGCCTTCTCTCCCTTTCTCCCTGTGGCAGCCTCCTGCTGCCCAGGCGCCCAAGCCATGTGCCCCCCCCCAAAAAATTTTTGGGGAGTAACCACGGGCTTCCAGCCTCGACTCCGCGCTTCCTCTTCATACCACCTCCTCTCGGCTGCCGCTGCCTCCAGCTCTTCACGAGGGCGGTGATATTCCTCCTCAGACCACCTCCTCTCGGCTGCAGCTGCCTCCAGCTCTTCACGAGGGCGATGATGTTCCTCCGGTTGTGCCCAAGGACCCTTTCCAGCCCGAATCTCCTCCCATGTCCAAAAGTCCTTAGGAGGCATCCATAACTCCTGTGTCCAGACCCCTTGCTCCTGGACGCGCTGCTTGGTCCTTTTTTGGTGGGTTATTCTGTCACGATCGTCTGAAGGAGGAGACCAATGCGCAGCGCTGCGAGTGAACATGATGACTTTATTAACTTAAAGCAACCACGAAGAAAACAACAAATGACGATCCGTGAAGTTCTATACTGAATACTACTAACAGCAACAAAGAAACAATAACCCACAACACAAAGTGAACTCACACAGTATAAATATGGCTCCCAATCAGAGATAACGAGCCGACAGCTGACACTCGTTACCTCCGATTGGGAGTCATACGACTAATCAAGAACAATTAACCAAACATAGAAAATGCACAACCAGAAATCCCCAACATAGAAATACACCCAAACAATGAAACTAAACAACCCTGGCTCAAATATCAAGGTCCGTGGAGCCAGAGTGTCACA
>NW_025537693.1:0-29188 GCF_020615455.1 Coregonus clupeaformis | reverse complement strand
CTGTCACGAGTTACAAAGCCAGAACCCAGAAGCAGACCAGGACAAGGTAAGTTGAAACGAAGGTGAGTGTTTATTTACAAGTTCAAGAGTGATGCTGAATAATCCAGGGAACAGAGCGGGCGGCGTTGATTAGTTGTTGGGGGGTGCAGTGGTTGATCCAATCATGGCTCGGCAGCCGCCGACCACCAGGCAGAGGTTGGATGAAGGTTCCGGACGAGTGACTGCAGATGGAACAAAACGGAGGTAAGTAAACAACAAATCAACAAGGTGCAAAACAACAAAACTAACGCTAGAAGCTCTACGACTGATACTCTGGTAAACCTACTGTTCATGGCTAACGATCCGGCAGGGAATGGATGTTAGGCCAGAGCCTAAGAAGGGTGATGATCAGGACCAGGTGTGCAGATTGCTGATGGGATGCAGGTGCGAAATCAAGAGAGCTCCCCGAGCGTTGCCCAGAACCCTCGGGAAACTGGAGATCACGAAGCAGAACAACTAGTCCACAGACAGGACCCGACTCAGACTGCCGGGATCGTTACAGTACCCCCTCCGACGACCGCCACCGGGCGGACTCCCGGAGCGCCAGGATGGAGGCGGTAGAAGTCACGGATGAGGTCAGCATCTAGATCTGTCGCCGCGAATCCAACTCCTCTCTTCAGGACCATACCCCTCCCAGTCCACGAGATACTGGAAACCCCGCCCCGCCGCGTCTGAATCCATGATGCGTCGCACCGTGTAGGCAGGACCACCTCCGATCATCCGAGGAGGAGGAGGAGGAGGCGGAGGAGGCAACAGAGGACTGAGGAAAACAGGCTTGAGGCAGGAGACATGAAAGGTGGGATGGACTCTGAGCGTCCTCGGGAGTTTGAGTCGAACTGCCACCGGATTGATCACCTTCTCCACCACAAACGGACCAATGAACTTCGTAACAACTTCCTAGACTCAGTCCGTAAAGGAAGATCCCGTGGCCAACCAGACCCTATCTCCGATGGTGTAGGTGGGAGCGGGGATCCGCGACGATTCGCCTGGAGCTGATACCGGTCCGAAACTCTAAGGAGTGCCTTTCTGGCCCGAGCAGGTCCGTGGCAACGACGAATATGGGCCTGAACAGAAGGCACTGAGAGCTCCCTCTCCTGAGAAGGGAACAAGGGCGGTTGGTAGCCATACAGGCACTGGAAGGGAGACATCCCAGTGGCAGATGTAGGGAGAGTATTGTGGGCATACTCAACCCAAGGCAACTGAGAGACCCAGGAGGTGGGGTTGGAAGAAGCCAGGCAGCGTAGCGGATTCCATCTTCTGGTTGGCTCTCTCCCCTGACCATTCGATTGGGGGGTGAAAACCAGATGTGAGACTGACTGTAGCTCCAATGGCCAAACAGAAGGACTTCCAGACAGCAGAGGTAAACTGAGGGCCACGGTCGGAAACGATATCACTGGGCAACCCGTGGACCCTGAAAACCTCCTAACCAGGATCTCGGACGTCTCCGAGGCAGAGGGAAGCTTGGCAATTGGCACAAAGTGGGCGAACTTGCTGAATCTGTCCACGATAGTCAGAACGACCGTGTTCCCCTCAGAAGCGGGCAACCCAGTGACAAAGTCCAGGGCCAGATGCGACCATGGTCGCCGGGGAATAGGAAGGGGTGAAGTAGTCCAGAGCTGGGCCGATTGGTACTCTTATTCTGCGCACACACTGGACAGGCAGCAACATAACCCCGAGTATCTCGGCCATGGCAGGCCACCAAAACGTCTGCGAAGAAACGCCATCGTCCCGAGCCACGCCAGGGTGACAAGCCATCTTGCTGGCGTGGGACCATTTGAGGACCGCAGGACGAACCGACTCAGGCACAAACAACCGACCGGGTGGACCGTTACCGGGACCGGGCTGCGTCCGAAGAGCCGCCATCACCTCCTCCTCAATCTTCCACCTAACAGCTCCCGACGACGCAGTTCCGGGGGAGAATTGTCTCGGTCTTGGACCCACTCTCCTCCGTCTTGGAGAACATCCGAGACAAGGCGTCCGTTGCCGTTCTTAGATCCAGGTCGGAACGCCAGGGAAAAAATTGAATCGTCCGAAAAACAACGACCACCTGGCCTGACGGGAGTTGAGACGTCTAGCCGATTGCACGTAAGCAAGATTCTTGTGGTCAGTCCAGACAATAACGGCTGCTCCGCCCCTCCAACCAGTGGCGCCACTCCTCCAAGGCAAGTTTCACCGCGAAAGCTCCCGGTTACCCACATCGTAATTCCTCTCCGCAGGCGAAAGGCGACGAGAGTAGTAGGCGCAGGGATGGAGTTTACTGTCCGTGGAGCATCGCTGCGACAGGATGGCGCCAACTCCCACATCAGACGCGGCCCCACTTCAACGATGAACTGACGGGCCGTGTCCGGTTGAGAGAGAATCGTGCGTTGGTGAATCGCCTCTTCAAATCCAGAAACGCTTCGATCCGCCTCCGATTCACTTGAAGCTCCTGATACTGGAAGTCAAGGCCGTTAACGGAGCGGCCACGGCTGTAATCCCGGATGAATCTGCGGTAGAAATTCGCAAACCCCAAAAATCTCTGGAGCTGCAATCTCGCACCGGGCTGGGCCCATTCCAGAACCGCTCTAACCTTCTCCTGGTCCATCCTAATCTCTCCCTGGAGATGATGTACCCGAGAAAGGATGTCGTGGGGCGTGAAACTCGCACTTCTCGGCCTTCACGAACAGGCGATTCTCCAACAATCGCTGCAGAACCTGCCGGACATGCTGGACGTGGGTCGGAAGGTTCCTTCGAGAAGATCAGAATGTCATCCAGGTAAACAAACACAAAGAGACCGATCATATCTCTCAGGACGCCGCTCACCATACTCTGGAATACCGCTGGAGCATTGGTCAGTCCAAACGGCATCACCTGATACTCGAGTGACCCATCGGTGTATGAAACCCGTCAACCACTCGTCTCCCTCTCTGATCCGAACCATGTGATACGCATTGCGTGGGTCTAGCTTGGTGAACACCGTAGCACCCTGTAAGGAGTCGAAGGCAGAACTCATCAAGGGCAGGGGATACTTGTTCTTGACCGTGATGTCATTCAACCCCCGATAATCAATACACGGTCGAAGAGAGCCATCCTTCTTACCCACAAAGAAGAATCCCCCCAGGGGTGATGACGAGGGACGAAGCGAGACCAGCAGCTAGGGACTCCTTGATGTAGGTCTCCAAAGCCTCACGTTCAGGGCGGGAGATACTGTATAACCTTCCCTTGGGGTAGACAGCTCCAGGGAACAGGTTGATGGCACAATCATATGGTCGGTGGGGGAGGGAGTGACAGAGCCTTCTGCTTACTGAACACTTCCCCCAAATCGTGATATGTCTCGGGAACCAGGGACAAATCTGGGGGTTTAGCCTCAATCACCTGACTGGGAACCGAATGGGGACAGGCAGTCTTGAGACAGTTAGGCATGACAATCAAGGCTCCAACTCGTTACCTTGCCCGCCACCCAATCGAACGTGGGATTGTGTTCCTTCAGCCAGGGGTATCCAAGGACCAGAGGAACATGGGAAGACGGCAGAATGAAGAATGAAATCATCTCCGAATGATTCCCCCGACAACAGCATCTTAACCGTTCAGTCCTCATCGTGATACGTGCCAGACTACTGCCGCTCAGAGTGGTCGCTTCAATGGCTTCCGGCAATTGCTCCTGGAAAGCCCCAGCTGTTCCACCAACTCGGCATCAAGAAAGCTTCCATCGGCACCTGAATCGATAAAAGCGTTAATCGCTAAGCTCTGATTCCTGTTCACAAGGGTAGCCGGGAAACGGGGTCTGACAGAGGTACTGAGAGGTTGAAACTGGCTCGCTAAAAGTCCTCCCAACTTTAGCGAGCCGGGCAGTTGACGACCGCCGGGAACAAGTGGAGATGTAATGTCCCGAGCTACCACAGTAGAGGCAGCAGTTGGTCTTACGTCTATGTTGACGCTCCTCCTTGGTTAACCCGTGCCGCCCCCACTTGCATGGGTTCAGAATCGGGAGAGAGGACCTCTCCACTAATCCTTTGTGGTGAGAATGATCGACGTGTTCTGGTCCACCACCCGACCCGACTGGGAACTGAGAAGCTGATCGATTGGACGGACCCCATTGCTTCTCCCTCCTTCGCTCTCGGACTCGATTATCCACCCGAATAGACAAGGCTACCAAGCTGTCCAGGTCACTAGGCTCCGGATAGGAGATCAACTCATCCTTGAGCTGCTCCGACAGACCCTGGTAAAAGGCCGCTTGCAGAGACTCCTCATTCCACCCACTCTCCACAGCCAACGTCTTGAACTCGATCACGAAGTCGGCCACGCTGCGAGTTCCTTGGTGAAGCGAAAACAGGCGCCCTAGCTGCGTCCCTCCCTCGGACGGAATGGTCGAAAAGCTTCCTCAGCTCGGCCGTGAACCCCTGGTATGAAGCCATGCAGGGTCTTGTCGTTCCCAAACGGCTGAAGCCCACTCCAGCGCCGACCACGCAGCAACTCAATCACAAAGGCTATCCTAGCCTTGTCTGTGGCATAAGAGTAGGGCTGTAGATCGAACACTAACCCACACTGCATAAGGAAAGAACGGCATCTTCCCAGCTCCCCCTCATATTTATCCGGCGCCGGGAACCTTGGGCTCGCGGGAAGGACACCGCTCCAGACGCGCAGGCGAGATGGGTGAAACCGGTAGTGGATCCTCCACCGGAAACTGGCGCTGGTTCTGGACCTCCGTCAGACCGGTAGAAAGGTTCGAACTGCCAACGCGATCTCCTGTAGCTCCGTGCTATGATGGCCCAACATCTTCTCCTGATGGGTAATGGCATGGCGAACAGAGTCCAGGTCCGCTGGGTTCATTACTGGCCGGATCGTTCTGTCACGAGTTACAAAGCCAGAACCCAGAAGCAGACCAGGACAAGGTAAGTTGAAACGAAGGTGAGTGTTTATTTACAAGTTCAAGAGTGATGCTGAATAATCCAGGGAACAGAGCGGGCGGCGTTGATTAGTTGTTGGGGGGTGCAGTGGTTGATCCAATCATGGCTCGCAGCCGCCGACCACCAGGCAGAGGTTGGATGAAGGTTCCGGACGAGTGACTGCAGATGGAACAAAAACGGAGGTAAGTAAACAACAAATCAACAAGGTGCAAAACAACAAAACTAACGCTAGAAGCTCTACGACTGATACTCTGGTAAACCTACTGTTCATGGCTAACGATCCGGCAGGGAATGGATGTTAGGCCAGAGCCTAAGAAGGGTGATGATCAGGACCAGGTGTGCAGATTGCTGATGGGATGCAGGTGCGGAAATCAAGAGAGCTCCCCGGACCGTTCCAGAACCCTCGGGAAACTGGAGATCACGAGCAGAACAACTAGTCCACAGACAGGACCCGACTCAGACTGCCGGGATCGTTACATTTGCATATTGTAGCATGAATATGAGGAGTAGTAATTAATGTGTTATGGGTTAGATTAAATGTTTTAGGTGAAAATGTATTTGTGGTATAAGGTAGAATGTAGTGGGGTGTAGGTAGTTTTAAATATTATGCTGATGGGATAGCACCAACTTTATGTAGGTTTTGATTTGTTCAACAACAAGTTGGTATTTGAAACTAAATTAATGCAATGAGCTGCTATGAGCTGGACATCCAGATGGGGGGTAAAGAGAAACAAAGACATCACCAATTATCAATTGGAGATAGTAGTAATGTGACTGACTTAAGTTCGGAAGCACAGGAGATAATTCTGAACCTTACAGCCCCTGTAACCGATGTGTGGTAGGCGTGTGCCAGTAAAGGCAGTATAAGGCAGAAATGCCAAAAGGGTGGCTAGGTATGTGCGCTCTGGTTCTACTGTTTCAGCTAGATAGAATTAGTCACCAGGAACCAAGGAAAGGGTTAAACAGACATAGGAGGAGTTTTGACAAGAAGGAGAATAGCCCTATTTAAATAAAATACGATTGAGATACCAAGGGGGGTACCGGATGAATACAAAGCTATGAAACAAGTAAGGGAAGGGTTAACTACAACGTTCTTCTGGTGGGTGACAATAAACAAAGATGTGGATTGGATTAATTATATCTATTACAACCAACAACGATTTATTGGCCAGACTAGGGATGCAGTAAAGGGGATCGCTGAACAATTATCCGCCACCTCACTCATGACTTGGGAAAATAGGTTGGCTCTAGACCAGGCAGAAAGGGGCGGTGTCTATAGAATGGGGGGCCATTGTTGCACATTTATCCCTAACAACACCGCACCGGATTGTACGGTCACCAGAGCTCTTGCAGGATTGACTGCTCTAAGTGAAGAATGGGCTGAGAACTCAGGAGTTAATACATCTTTGATAGGGTGGTTTGATGAAATGTTTGGCAAAAGAAAAACCATAGCAGCCACCATCTTGGGGGCAGCCATCGCTTGTATTGGTATGCTTGTATTATGTGGTTGTTGTCTTATTCCCTGTGTCCGAGGGTTGGTGAGTAAGGTGTTGGAGCATGCAGTGTCTCAACAGATGATGAGATATGGACCGACTCCGGACTCTGACCAGTGGAATGTGAAATACGATCCTCCAGGCTTGGTGGAGAACGAGGACTTTGACCCTGAAAGACCGCAATTGGATGAAACATTTATTGGTTCTGACGTATGAAGGTCATAGGGAAAATCTCAAGAAGAACACCTATGGTTGGAAGTAAATAATAGAGCTATTCTCTGAGGTTAATCATGCTTGTAAATACATTTATCCTCAGTGTGAAACATTTTGTCAAAGGGTGGATTGATAGATTAATTTGTATTTTGAAAATAATGACTAAAGGATTTCACCCCAAATACGGTATAAATGTGTGAACTGTGTTAGAGTTATAATGTAGTGTAAACCCACTAACCGAAGCGAGGGGGTTAGAAACTGCTGAGACAGACATTCCAGGAGAAAAGAGACTTAGAAGCTGTCCTATTAAAACATTCTATACTGTGGAAATTTACAGGCCGCCTAAAGGTGAACGGAGCAAAGTTCCTTTGTGTGAAGGCATATACACTGCTCAAAAAAATAAAGGGAACACTAAAATAACACATCCTATATCTGAATGAATGAAATAATCTGTTAGGCCTACTGCTGCTAGGTAGCTCTCTCTCTGCTCTCCCCCTCCCCTCTGTCTGTCCTTGATTGCAGGAGTGAAGTCTGGTGTGCGGGAGTCAGGGTTCCAGCTGCAGCTCATTCACCATAATCACCTCAGCCTTTAAGACCCGGTCAAACTTTCCACTCATCGTCAGATCATAGTCAAGACAACCATGTTAGTCTCGCTGCCGACTCAACCTGTCTGTTTTCGCTCTTGTGTTTTTTGGACTGTTTATTTACTTTTTCTCCTGTGCCAGCGATATTTGGAACCTGACTCCTGCCTCCGCTTCACTCCTGCCACCACCATCCTGCTCTCCACTATCGGGCCTCTCCTTTGGACTCACCACGGACACTAGGACATTACGGTACCACACCTGCCCTGACCTGGATCTGTACCCTCCCTGTAACCTGGACTTGCTCTTCCCCATTTATTGGAAACCTGGACTATTGAACATTATAATAAACCTGTTAAAACTTCTCTGGCTTGGTGTACTTGTCTGCATTTGGGTTCTATCCAGTTAAATCATAACAGTATGATCTGACCTACATGAACCCAGCAGACAGTAGCTCGGATACCACCCCAGAGTGCACTCAAATTTGGACTGCCATAGCCAATCAGGGCATTCACTTGGCCAACATGATACCCTGTTTAAGACGATTGCTGAGGACAGTCAGGTGCTGCTTAATCAGGTTCAATTACTCACCAATCAAGTGTCTGCCTTACTACCCCTTCAGCCCAGATCAGAGAGCCTTTGTTCCTGCTCCAGAGCGCTATGACGGGAACATGGGAACCTGTGGCGATTTTTTGACTCAATGCTCGTTAGTGTTTGAACAACAGCCCTCACCTACGCCTCAGAAAGAGCCCGTATTGCCTACCTTATCAACTCTACTAGCGGTTCCGCTCGTGCCTGGGGATCCGCGGTCTGGGAGAGTCAGTCGGACATTTGCAACGCTTACGTGGCCTTCACCACGGAGATGAGGAAGGTTTTGACCACCCCGTACGAGGCAAGGAGGCTGCGAAACGGTTGTTTTCTCTTCGGCAGGGGGCTCGTAGTGGCGGAGATGGCAGTGGAGCTCGGACTTTAGCAGCAGTGAGTGGTTGGAATGACGAGGCATTACAAGGAGTGTTCATCAATGCTTTGTCTGAGACTTTAAAAGATGAATTGGTGTCATATGATGAATCGCCACGCTGGATAATCTTATTTCACTCACTATCAGGTTGGATAATCGGATTCGGGAGCGCCGCGGAGAGGAGTGTTAGTTCCAAGCAACCTGTCTGTCATCAACAAACTCCTCCCTGCATCGTCCCCTACGGAGAGAGCCGTGTCTTCCCGAGTCGATACGAGGAGCACTGAACCCGAAGCCATGGAGGTGGGTCGTGCACGGTTGTCCTCAGAGGAGCGTGCACGTCGTATTCAGGCTCGGGTCTGCCTGTATTGTGGAGAAGCTGGTCATTTCTGTTCCTTCCTGCCCAGTTCGTCCGGGAAAAGGGTCGGCTCATCATTTATGGGGAGAAGTTTTGGTGAGCCGAGCAGCGGATTCTTCCTCTTCTCCCCGCATTCTGCTCCAGGCATCCCTCCAGTGGCAGTCCCAGAATTTCTCTGTTAGTGCGCTGATTGACTCTGGTGCCGACGAAAGCTTTTTGGATAGAGAGTGGGCTCAACAAATGGATTTGGAGACTGTTCCTATGGACTGTCCGCTGCAGGCTAAGGGTCTAAATGGACAATTGTTGACCCGCATTACCCATCAGACTGTTCCTGTTTGTCTTAGAGTGTCGGGAAATCATCAGAGAACATTCAATTCCATATTATCGACTGCCCACAGACTCCCTGGTCCTTGGTATCCCCTGGCTCATAAAACACAATCCACACATTGATTGGGTGACAGGTAGCATTGTTTCATGGAGCACATTTTGTCATGTGAATTGTTTGTGTTCTGCTCAGACTCCTGCCAGTACTGTGCCTCAACCTCCACTGGAGTCCATGGATCTTTCTGCTGTTCCTGACGTGTATCATGACCTGGCATCCGTTTTCTGCAAACACAGAGCTACTTCTCTTCCTCCTCACCGGCCTTACGACTGCGCCATTGACCTCCAGCCAGGAGCCCCGGCTCCCCAGCAGTCGCCTGTACAATCTCTCCCGGCCGGAGACGGAGGCTATGGAGAACTACATTCGGGACTCCTTGGCGGCAAGTATTATGCGTCCTTCCTCGTCACCTGTAGGAGCGGGATTCTTTTTGTTGCTAAGAAGGATAAGACCCTCAGACCCTGTATTGATTACCGTGGACTTAACAACATCACCATTAAGAACAAGTATTCTCTGCCTTTGATTAATTCTGCTTTTCCCCTCCTTCATGGTGCTACCATCTTTACGAAACTGGATCTACGAAATGCGTATCACCTGGTGCGCATTCGTAAGGGTGATGAATGGAAGACTGCCTTCAACACACCCTTGGGACATTTTGAGTATCGGGTTATGCCTTTTGGGTTGTCTAATGCCCCTGCTGTTTTTCAGGCACTAGTCAATGATGTCCTTCGGGACATGTTGAATCGGTTTGTTTTTGTCTATCTGGATGATATCTTGATTTTCTCAGAGTCCTCCCAGGAACATGAACTGCATGTGCGCCAGGTGTTGCAAAGGTTGTTGGAGAACAAACTGTTTGTGAAGATGGAGAAATGTGAATTTCATGTGTCTGAGACCTCTTTTTGGGTTACATCATAGCTCAGGGGGAGCTGCGGATGGACCCAGCTAAGATCTCTGCTGTCACGGACTGGCCAGCTCCCTCTACCCGCAAACAACTTCAACGATTCCTGGGGTTTGCGAACTTCTATAGGAGGTTCATCAAGGACTACAGCCGCATTGCGGCGCCACTCACCGCTCTCACCTCCATCTCACGACCGTTCGCTTGGAATGAAGGGGCCGAATCAGCGTTCAAGAACTGAAACATCGCTTCGCCTCGGCTCCCATTCTGATGCAGCCGGACCCCGACCGCCAGTTTGTCGTGGAGGTGGATGCATCCGACACTGGGGTAGGTGCAGTGTTGTCACAACGTTCTCCTGAAGATAACAAACTGCATCCCTGTGCTTTTCTCTCAAGGAAACTTTCTCAGGCAGAGAGGAATTATGATGTTGGAAATCGTGAACTGCTCGCCGTTAAGCTGGCTCTCGAGGAGTGGCGACATTGGTTGGAGGGGGCGGAACAACCCTTCATCGTTTGGACGGATCATAAGAATCTGGCTTACCTCCAGTCAGCGAAGCAGCTCAACCCCCGTCAAGCCAGGTGGGCACTATTTTTTGGGAGATTCAATTTTTCTCTGTCTTACCGTCCTGGGTCACGCAACGTCAAGCCTGACGCCCTGTCTCGTGTTCATTCGGCTGTTGATACTGGTAGTAACCCTGAACCCATTTTGCCTCCTACCTGCAGTATTGCAGTCATCACATGTGACATCGAGGGGATTGTTAGACAGGCTCAACATCATCAAGCTGACCCTGGGAGGGGTCCTCCTAACCGGATGTTTGTCCCTGAGTCTGCTCTCGCTCCCAGGTACTTCCAGTGGGCTCACTCGTCTCCCTTACCTGTCACCCTGGAGTTTCGCGGACCCTTGACTTTGTGCGACGGAAGTTCTGGTGGGCCACGATGGAGGCGGACACTCGAGCCTTCATTGCTGCTTGTACGGTATGTGCACAAAGTAAAAACTCCACCCAGGCCAGCGCTGGTCATCTACGACCTCTACCTATACCCAGCCGGCCCTGGTCGCATATCGCTATGGATTTTGTCACTGGACTTCCCCCTCATCTGGTAAGACTGTCATTCTTACGGTGATTGATCGTTTTTCTAAGTTCGCTCATTTTTTGGCCCTACCTAAACTGCCCACTGCCAGAGAGACGGCTGATATTTTGGTTGAACATGTGTTCCGCTCTCATGGTCTACCCACGGATATTGTCTCTGACAGGGGTCCCCAGTTTGTCTCCCAGGTGTGGGAAAGCTTTCTGTAAAGCTTTGGGCATTACATCCAGCCTGTCCTCTGGATATCACCCCCAGACCAACGGGCAAGCCGAGAGAGCGAACCAGGAGATGGAGACCGCACTTCGCTGTGTCACTGGGTCTAACCCTGGGTCATGGAGCTCCATGCTCCCCTGGGTGGAATATGCTCATAACACCTTGACTAACGCTTCCTCTGGTTTGTCTCCTTTTCTGTGTGCTCTGGGTTATCAACCTCCCCTGTTCCCTTCCCAAGAGAGGGAACTTGCGGTACCCTCGGTGCAGTCCCACTGCGCCGCTGCTGCAAGGTCTGGAGGAAGGCCAGGGTAGCTCTGTCCCGAGCTTCGGGCGTACATGCAGAGGCAAGCCAACCGTCACCGGTCCCAGGCTCCCGGTTACTCTCCTGGTCAAGAGGTATGGCTGAAGTCACGGGACCTTCCATTGAAGGTGGAGTCGAAGAAGATGGCGCCTCGTTTTATAGGGACCGTTCAAGATACTGTCTATTGTTAACCCCCTGCGCGGTTAAGCTACAGCTTCCTGCCTCCCCTACGGGTTCATTCCACCTTTCATGTTTCCCAGATTAAGCCTGTGTCGGTTAGCCCTTTGTGCCCGCCTCTCGTCCCCCTCCTCCGCCCAAGATCGTGGGTGGGGGTCCGGTCTACACTGTCCGGCGACTTCTGGATGTTCGCCGCCGGGGTCGTGGTTTCCAGTACCTGGTGGATTGGGAGGGTTATGGTCCTGAGGAACGTTCCTGGGTGCCCAGGAGCTTCATTGTGGATCCTGCTCTGGTTCGTGAGTTTCATAGGTTACATCCTGATAAACCCTGTCGGCCGCCAGGTGGCGTCCGTAGAGGGGGTACTGTTAGGCCTACTGCTGCTAGGTAGCTCTCTCTCTGCTCTCCCCCTCCCCTCTGTCTGTCCTTGATTGCAGGAGTGAAGTCTGGTGTGCGGGAGTCAGGGTTCCAGCTGCAGCTCATTCACCATAATCACCTCAGCCTTTAAGACCCGGTCAAACTTTCCACTCATCGTCAGATCATAGTCAAGACAACCATGTTAGTCTCGCTGCCGACTCAACCTGTCTGTTTTCGCTCTTGTGTTTTTTTGGACTGTTTATTTACTTTTTCTCCTGTGCCACAGATATTTGGAACCTGACTCCTGCCTCCGCTTCACTCCTGCCACCACCATCCTGCTCTCCACTATCGGGCCTCTCCTTTGGACTCACCACGGACACTAGGACATTACGGTACCACACCTGCCCTGACCTGGATCTGTACCCTCCCTGTAACCTGGACTTGCTCTTCCCCATTTATTGGAAACCTGGACTATTGAACATTATAATAAACCTGTTAAAACTTCTCTGGCTTGGTGTACTTGTCTGCATTTGGGTTCTATCCAGTTAAATCATAACATAATCTTATTAAATACTTTTTTCTTTACATAGTTGAATGTGCTGACAACAAAATCACACAAAAATGATCAATGGAAATCAAATGTATCAACCCATGGAGGTCTGGATTTGGAGTCAACCTCAAAATTAAAGTGGAAAACCACACTACAGGCTGATCCAACTTTGATGTAATGTCCTTAAAACAAGTCAGAATGAGGCTCAGTAGTGTGTGTGGCCTCCACGTGGCTGTATGACCTCCCTACAATGCCTGGGCATGCTCCTGATGAGGTGGTGGCTGGTCTCCTGAGGGATCTCCTCCCAGACCTGGACTAAAGCATCCGCCAACTCCTGGACAGTCTGTGGTGCAACGTGGCGTTGGTGGATGGAGCGAGACATGATGTCCCAGATGTGCTCAATTGGATTCAGGTCTGGGGAACAGGCGGGCCAGTCCATAGCATCAATGCCTTCCTCTTGCAGGAACTGCTGACACACTCCAGCCACATGAGGTCTAGCATTGTCTTGCATTAGGAGGAACCCAGGGCCAACCGCACCAGCATATGGTCTCACAAGGGGTCTGAGGATCTCATCTCGGTACCTAATGGCAGTCAGGCTACCTCTGGCGAGCACATGGAGGGCTGTGCGGCCCCCAAAGAAATGCCACCCCACACCATGACTGACCCACCGCCTAAACCGGTCATGCTGGAGGATGTTGCAGGCAGCAGAACGTTCTCCACGGCGTCTCCAGACTCTGTCACGTCTGTCACATGTGCTCAGTGTGAACCTGCTTTTCATCTGTGAAGAGCACAGGGCGCCAGTGGCGAATTTGCCAATCTTGGTGTTCTCTGGCAAATGCCAAACGTCCTGCACGGTGTTGGGCTGTAAGCACAACCCCCACCTGTGGACGCCGGGCCCCTCATACCACCCTCATGGAGTCTGTTTCTGACCGTTTGAGCAGACACATGCACATTTGTGGCCTGCTCGAGGTCATTTTGCAGGGCTCTGGCAGTGCTCCTCCTGCTCCTCCTTGCACAAAGGCGGAGGTAGCAGTCCTGCTGCTGGGTTGTTGCCCTCCTACGGCCTCCTCCACGTCTCCTGATGTACTGGCCTGTCTCCTGGTAGCGCCTCCATGCTCTGGACACTACGCTGACAGACACAGCAAACCTTCTTGCCACAGCTCGCATTGATGTGCCATCCTGGATGAGCTGCACTACCTGAGCCACTTGTGTGGGTTGTAGACTCCATCTCATGCTACCACTAGAGTGAAAACACCGCCAGCATTCAAAAGTGACCAAAACATCAGCCAGGAAGCATAGGAACTGAGAAGTGGTCTGTGGTCACCACCTGCAAAACCAGTCCTTTATTGGGGGTGTCTTGCTAATTGCCTATAATTTCCACCTGTTGTCTATTCCATTTGCACAACAGCATGTGAAATGTATTGTCAATCAGTGTTGCTTCCTAAGTGGACAGTTTGATTTCACAGAAGTGTGATTGACTTGGAGTTACATTGTGTTGTTTAAGTGTTCCCTTTATTTTTTTGAGCAGTGTATAAAGGCTGTATATGTGTTTTGGCGGGAGAGCTCTCCATGATTAAATAATACAGATCATTCTTGCTGGTTGTGGACCTTGTTTAAGTCATGATTAAAACCAGAGCATTACAACCTCTGGGAATTATTCAAGCTTGAGTTTAATTAGAGATAGAAATTCTCGTGACAAGAACATACAAAAATGATATGGTAATACAAAATGTAAGTTTACACACTCCCAGGAATGTCATACATGATGGATCATTAGCTTATAGACTAACTTTCACACATCTAGATGGCCGGGCGGGGTGGGTGTGGAGCCAGAGACAGCAAGGGTTCAAACTGTAAAATCCAGTTCCTACATTTGAATATAAAAATGTATTTTATCAAACAAAACTATGCTACATTTTATCTCTGGGACCCTCATGATGACAAATCAGAGCAAGATTACTGAACGTAAGTACATTATTTACCTTCAGAGGTGAATGTATCAAACCAGTTGCCGTGATAAATTTGTTGTTGTTGTGCACTCTTCTCAAACAATAGCATGGTATTTTTTCACTGTAATTTTAATTTATTTTTAATGTAACCTTTATTTAACTAGGCAAGTCAGTTAAGAACAAATTCTTATTTAGAATGACGGCCTACACCGGCCAAACCCAGACGACGCTGTGCCAACTGTGCGCCGCCCTATGGGACTCCCAATCACGGCCGGTTTTGATACAGCCTGGAATCGAACCAGGGGGTCTGTAGTGACGCCTCAAGCACTGAGATGCAGTGCCTTAGACCGCTGCGCCACTCGGGTAATAGCTACTGTAAATTTGAAAGTGCTGTTAAATTAACCTAGAATCTAAGCTTTCTGCCCATATAAGACATGTCTATGTCCTGGAAAGTTTGCTATTACTTACAACAGTCATGCTAATCACATTAGCGCACGTTAGCTCAACTGTCCCGTATACGGGACACCGATCCCGTAGAGGTTAACAAACTATTAGCCTTTCTTGCATTTTGTTTCAATCACTTCATATATCCTGCCTAGTGGCTCACGCTGTTGAGTTTTGGACGCATTAGTTACATTTTTCTGACTATTCAGCTTCAGCTAACATTCCTAAAATCTCACTAGAAATGAGGTGTTTTTGGTCTAACAGTAACGTTATAGGCCTATATGCTATGCTATTATATTCGGTATCATTATGTAAAACACTAATTCATCATTATGTGATCTTGCGAGACATTGATTAGCCTGCCAGGAGTGCCGGGTCAACGCCCCAAAAAACCTTCCAGCCAAAGGGAAAACTAGAACTGACTTTTCTCTTCAATCTGAGCCAGATTGACAGCGCTCTGACCCAATGAGAATGGGGGCCAATCATATTTACTCAAATATTTTCAAATGGTAATTAGCAACAGACAAGACCTCAGCAAGACTACAAATTCCTGCAGGAAGCTCCTGCACGTCATTTCTAGCCGACACTGTCAGCTACCGTTCACCAGCGTGATCAGAGACCTTTGCCCAATCCATGATGAATCCATGTGCTGTAATTAAATGAGTTGAATAAAGTGTTGAACTTCTCCCCTTTCTCTGTCTTAGGTAGCCACTGACTACACTTTAGCTAGCTAGTTAGCAGAACAGTAGATCAAAACATATTTTTGTATTACATAGCCTAGGTAATTGTTTGTACAGTATGTCGACTTTGGTGCCTATTTCAGACCTTATGGAATTTTTCAAGGATGAGCATAATGGCATTAAAAGGGGAGAAGACCACTAGAAGTCTGGCCATGTGGAGAAGTCCAGCTATAGTGAGGGGCAACTTACCGGTTCGGTCAGGGCCAGCATGAGGGATAAAGTTATTCCTGTGTTGGTGAGTGTAGCTATTAAGTTACATTTGAGCATCTTAGCAATGTGTTCTATACAGCTGTCAACATTCTACAAGAGCCACTTAATCAATTATATAATCATTAACCAGATTACCCTGGATACCAGACTTAGATGAGTGATAAATTATAACACAGTGCTAGAATGTTATCATTGATGAGAATGAATCTAAAAATCTATTGTCATTCAGAATTGACTTTGTTTAGACATCCAGCCAGTATTGTAGTTTCATTACCAGAGACAAATCTTCAAAGGCACAGTATTTATTTATTCGGAGTGGTACATGCATTCACACAGTCTTGATTTATAGGATCCTTCCCACTATATGATTGATATGTCAAGTGATGAAATCCCAAGTTATCAATTAAAGGTTTGTGGAAAAACTGCACTTGTCCTCATGTGAAAATTATAGTTGATTAAATATCCTACAGCTGTAATGTCATCAATCAAATCAAACTAATTTGTATAGCACATTAATTACAACAAATGCATTTCAAGGTGTTTAAAGTCATGCATTGAAAAACATGTGGAACATAACATCCTTCTTTGGCAGGTCTCTATAGGTCACCAGGGGATTCTCTCTACCACAAGCGAATGTCTTCGTGGAGCCTGTTTTGGCGGTTCACAATATCGGCCGTACGGATTTGGAGTGGAGGAAACCAGCCGAGCCCAAACAGGTGCAGTCAGTGGAAGACCTGTACCCAGCCAAAGACTACAACCCTCTGTCCCGAGAGCCCACAGAGGAGGATCTTCAGTAGCTAAGGAACTGTCTCTGGGGCAGGTTCAGTGGAATGGCATGTCTCCTTGAACCTGAGCCAGAACAACCGCTACCCTCCCTGTCATCGCTATCTGTACCACACATGCACCTGGGGCATGCAGGCATCAAATCAAATTGTATTTGTCACATGCACCGAATACAACAGATGTAGACCTTACCGTGAAATGCTTACTTACGAGCCCTTAACCAACAGTTCTGGTGGGCACCACAGCAGTTGTGGAGGTCAAGTGTCCCTATGGTGCAAGGGACCTTACCATTGAAGAGGCAGTAAAGTCGAAGGATTTATCAAGGAGTGAGGGTCTTACCGTGAAGACCATCCTTACTGGCACCAGGTCTAAGGTCAGCTCCATATCACAGAGATACATGCTTCTTCGTTGTGTGGACCACCAAAGCCTCCATCACCATCCCCATCCAGCGTGACGACCTCTGGCAGACTCATATTGCTCCTCCTGTCAGTACCTGTTTTCAGGGAAGCTATGGTCCAAAAATATATACACACACACTAGGCTCACAGAATAGGTTATATTACATACAAGTTTTGCTCAAAGCAGCCAGCGAAAGTAATGTAGTTAACTTTATGATTTGAGTGAGAGAGAGTGAGAGACAGAGTACATCACTTCCAGCAGATCTCCTTGCTGAGGGTGGCATTGATCATGCACTGCTTCTCATGGGGTGAGGCTGATGTTCCGCATGTCACGCCTCTTGTCTAAAACATGGGGAAAAGGGGACATACAGTAAAGTCAACATTTCAATGCATCTACAAATTCGATGTTTTACACAATATTGTATCATATATATATAATATTGCATCATATTTGAAGAGTTACTGAACTGTCCGTCCACAGGCTCGATGTGCTGTAGTCTCCACAACTGGACGCTTGCGCTCAGATCACACTGGCACAGGATGTCCATACACCAGATAGCCTGAGGGATGCACTCCTGTTGGACTGGAAAACAAAGAGACATTTGGTCAGTGGTGGGTCTTTTTCAATGCCGTATCATTTTTATCTGGACAGAAAATGCATTGTTTATCATAACACATGGTGGATGAGCTACCTTTTCTGGTAAGCACAGGGCCATTTCTCTTTCCCTACCGGAAAATGGCAGCTGCAGACCCGAGTGTTGTCACTGTGTTTCCGGTCCGCCCATCTGAAAGACAAAAAAAAAGTGTATTTTACTAGCTAGCTAAGTTGATTACTAAAATGTATATTAAAATACCATAACCTACAGACTTGACTATAGTAACGTTAAAATAGAATGGGCTTTGGTCTATCTGCACATCTAAAATCCTACTATGTGGATGGGACATTTCTGCTGGGATGGAGGAATTATCTGGAATGATCAACTAGATGATCAGGACAGTCTAGGGTACTATTTGCTCAAAGACGTGAAGTATTGCGATAAGCTATACGACTGTACTTCTTATTCTAATTCTCAAGAGGAACGTTAAAACCCTCAGCCTGAGGTCACTGAGGAGGACCAAAAGTGATAGGGGCATCTTCTGAAAGGGACTGACATGCAGGGATGGAACATAAGGATTTTGGGCACTGGCCAGCAGACCACAATAAGTCGCTCTGGATAAGAGCGTCTGCTAAATGACAAAAAAAATATATTACAGTCAATGGTTATCTAGCTAATTTTCAAAAGCATCTAGCTAACCACAGATCTTTGACCTAACCAAAATAGCTTGTTAGCAGCTAGCAAATAGGGCTTACCTTATCACACAGCTCCAGTGACGTCTCTCGCTTACAGAGGTCGGAAACCAATAAAATGCACATGTGCTTATCGGAATAGTGGTTACAATACATTACATAGCACATAACCATCCTTGCTTCTGATCAATGGAGAGATCTAACGTTAGCTAGTTAGCTACAAAGGCCAGGGTCATTCAAAAAATTATAGTAATTGAAAAATGCTAAGCTAGAGAAATACACAATATAAATTATTTACACAAGAAACTAAAAAGGCTATAATCTACTTGCTAGGTTACTTGCTACTTGTCGATGTGAGTTTGCATGGAGAAATTTGGAGGTTTTTCCCACCCTGAGCCTTGAGTGATTACGTCAAAGCTTGCGACAGGATGTGTAATTCTGTATGATAGCCACATTAGCGGCTAATTAAACATTTCATTTTTTGGGGGTAACTATAGGGGAATACATTTATAAAAGTGACCTTGTCTGAGAGAGATTTGCGTAGTTCAAAATCAAAATGTCACGCCAGGGTAAGCCTATGCGAAACAGACCTTATATGAAGTAGTTCTAAAATCCCCTACTGAAAAATGAATGGTGGAAAAACGATTGGAACCATTTCTGGGTTTTATCACTAGGTTTTATGGGTATTATGACTCATTCCTGTGGTACTCAATAGACAGTTTGGCTGAGTGGAGGAGGTGCTGTGCATACCAACAGGGCCGGACTAATGCATTTGGGGCCCCGCCCGGGGCCCCCCAACTCCTAGGTCCTCGCAATTGTCATGGTAATAGTGGGGGTTTCACTGCGGGGGCGGGCGACCCTTCCTGCCGGAATGTCCATACCATCAGATGAGCACCACCGCACCTCCACAGGTGCTCCCCAAAGCGCCGTCCCACACCCTCTTCACTGTACTTTGTGAGGGGGAACACTACACTGGAGAATTACCAGAGGTGCCACCAACAGTGAGCCAGCAAGTGATCCGCCCTGGGAATTCATTAACCTGCGTCCTCCCACAGCCCTTCTGTTCCGAGGACACAGATTTATTGGTAGATGATACACTTTGTTTTAGTCATCGCTGCTTCAGAGCATATATTAGTCATACAGCTTCCTAGTCTGTTAAGTGCTTTACTAAACAGTCGGATACTCAAGCAACCCCCTAATTGAACTTTTTCATGTCTTTGCACCAACAAATTAATCTGACACATTTGCTTTTTAGATTTGGATTGGGTTTTAAGTTGTTGAACTATGGGACTCTTTTTTGGTATGTTATTTAAGAAATGTAGGTCTTGTTTTTTACATTGATGGGTTCCCTATAACTTGTTTTGAAATGAAACAATGTATGGAATTTTGTCAAGCTAAGCCAGGAATTATAGCTTGGTCCCAGATCTGTTTGTGCTATCATGTCAACTCCTTGGTATGACAATGAGTGACAAGGAGCTGACATGATAGCACGGACAGATCTGGGACCAGGCTACAGGAATTATACTATGAGACGTCATTTGACGTGGCACTGTGACTGACAACAGGTACAGTACGTTAAAGAATTCCCTCAGTAAGTGCTGCACATTTTCCCTTAAAGGTCATTCTTAATACTAGGACAGATAATGATAGGGAGTGTAATGATTCAGACATATTTCCATCTGCGGACCCCACTCCTGCTGTTGTAAGTAGAACCATGAATGAACTTTCCCTTCCGGAACTGCACTTTTGAATCTACCAGCTCATGCTTTATTCTTAGTTTCGTTTTCCAACCTCCCATTGACATTTCACCAACAAGACAGGCCTCCTGTGACATTTGGGAGTGGTGCATGCGTAAGCGGCTTTAAAAGGTCAAGGAGGTGGTATTCGGTGAAGACTGTGGCATGTGTGTCATCATTTGCTGCTGCTGTGCCTGTCGGGAGGTGGGTGGCAGGAAGAGGGTTCCAGAACATGCAAAATGCCTAGCAACCAGTCATTATGTTGAATATGGCTCAGCATCAGCCATTCTCACCCTCTGTTTCCTAACTTTATGTTTGCTTGAAGAGGCTTGCTGTTCGCATCACAACTTCATTATCTACTTTACTTGCCCACATCTCGTCACTCTTTTCACATGAAGCACACACATATATTTTATAAGCAGAATGATGAGCAGAATGTAGCACAGTTTCGCAAACCATTAGCTTTTTAATTATTTTAATCACTCAAAATGCTATCTTGTGTTACCTCATGGATACTCCTAGTCTTCCTTGAGTGCACGTGTTGTCCAATAATAACTCATGAGCATAATGTAGCACTTATTTGCTTTCAAGCTATTCACTTATCTTACGTTTTCCAAGAGTGTTCCAGGAAGCTCTGCTGCTGTGTTTTATTTTTACTCTGTTTTTTTCCCGCAGTCCTAGTTGGCTTAGTGACAGGTTTGTGAATAACATCTTTGCAGCCATTTTAATAGATCAGTCCAATAGCATTATCTTGTGGCTCAGTAAGAGGTTCATAAAAATGCTAGACAAATAATTTCCCCTTTCCATAGTGGGCTTTTCAAGAGAGTTCCCCATTGATTCCATTCTTTGTGCTTTTCCATTTCATCCCACCTGTTCCACAAATGAAAAAAGCCCTCCACTCAGACAAGGCTATGTCAGGCATCATATTGTCAGATCAAGTTTTATTTATCTAACCATGCACACAAGTCCTAAAATTACACATCTCAATACGATGGCCAAGATAAAGTAGCTGAATTCATGCGTGAGATACTAAATAAAGGGGCTTCTATGTTTATTCATGCTATTTATGGACCAACTGAGGACCATCTTTATTGGACAACATAACAACAACATATTAGAAGAGCACGTTGTTGGGTAAAACCACAACTCAGATACTACTGCTTGTCATCACAGTTGAATTGAACTTAATGTACTGTATCACTGTAGCTAACTCATTTACTGTTTATTTCCATTGGGATGTCATAGGCAGGATTGGCCCAAAACTTTAAAAATGTACTTATTGATTTTGTTCTGTCACATAATGTAGTACATTTGCAAAAAACTATTAGACAGAACATAGAGAGAAATGGTTGTGTTTCTTATGCTCCAAAATTGAGTGATTTATCATTAGCCAACAGCATATTTAATTTAAAATAATACTTTGGTAATTACCAACAGGTATAATGCATGATAAATGCATAATGATACATAATGATGCTACATAGAGAGACATACCATTATAAGACATTATAAAGGCTCATATACATAAGTGTACAAAACATTAGGAACACCTTCCTAATATTGAGTTTCACCCCCTTTTGCCTTCAGAACAGCCTCAATTCGTCAGGGCATGGACTCTACAAGGTGTCGAAAGTGTTCCACAGAGATGCTGGCCCATTTTGACTCCAATGTTGTCAAGTTGGCTGGATGTCCTTTGGGTGGTGGGCCATTCTTGACACACACGGGAAACTGGTGAGTGTGAAAAACACAGCAGCATTGCAGTTCTTGACACACTCAAACCGGTGCGCCTGGCACCTACTACCATACCCCGTTCAAAGGCACTTAAATATTTTGTCTTGCCCATTCACCCTCAGAGTGGCACACATACACAATCCATGTCTCAATTGTCTCCAGGCTTAAAAAGTCGATTTAACAAGTGACTTCAATAAGGGATCATAGCTTTAACCTGGATTCACCTGGTCAGTCTGTCATGTTTTGTACACTCAGTGTATATTCAAGTAATAAAGCAAGCATTACACCTGTTGGAAGCGTTAACAATACTTATTTTCATGTCTTTCACTAAAGGAATGGAAAGTATTTATGATGGAAAGATTAATGTCTTTATTTTAAAGGAAGAGAAGTAAAGAAATGTTGATAGAAATGTGGAAGACAAGAAACAACCTTGTGGAAGACGAGAAAGGACCCAGTCCATTAGAGCTCAGATAGCCTTCACAGGCCTTCACTGCACTGAGTGTGACTAAGCAAACGGAAGCTGCAGCCCTTGAAAGGATTCCCTGTTGGGGAGGGTGTGCTATCCTTACACCTTTGAAGGGGATTGTGAGAAAAGGGATAGCCATACAGCACATTGCTGAGGAGCATTACCCCCATGCCTTGTTCTCACAATGCCCACACGTGTAAATGATTGTTCCTGTTTCTCATATGGTCTGCAATTGGCCTAGTTTCAGAGACTACAGACATTTACATTTTAGTCATTTGGCAGACGCTCTTATCCAGAGCAACTTACAGTTAGTGAACACATTTTTTTTTTTTACTGGCCCCGCATGGGAATCAAACCCACAACCCTGGCGAACCCACAACCCTGGCTCTATCAACTGAGCTACATCCCTGCCGGCCATTCCCTCCCCTACCCTGGGCCAATTGTGCGCCGCCCATGACTTTCCCGGTGGCGGCCGGCTGCGACAGAGCCTGGATTCGAACCAGGATCTCTAGTGGCACAGTTAGCACTGCGATGCAGTGCCTTAGACCACTGCGCCACTCAAGAGTACAGCTAATGAGACCATTCAGACTGACTTTCAGCTCTCTCCTCCATTATGGTCGCTCTGTGGGGAGCTAATGGCTCCTTCACAGCCATGTGCTCTGCTGCAGGGTATATCCTGATGATGATGGGGCTTCTCCTGGAACCTGAATGGATGATGTCACACAGGAAGATGACATCAGTGGGAGATTCCAGAATACGACTGAAGGAGGACCTCTTCTCCTCCCACTCTCCCTCTTCGGAAGACTGGAAGACTGCCACCATGACTCCCCCTCAAACTCCTCCGCACAGACTGCAGCAGCATGATGGTGTGTGTGCCCACTGCTGAAGCTCTCTCTCTCATGCAGATACATGGATTCCCTCAATCTCTCTCTCTCTCTCGCTCTGTCATCATCATACAAACACACATTCCTCTGGAGCTTGGGAGATTCTCTTTTATCATACACACACACACATGTGTGCACGTGCACACACACACACACACACACACACACATAGCTTGGGAGACTCCAGCTCAAGCCTTTGATCCTACATACACTGTAAAAAGGTGACCCCTTTGTAACATCTGTGCTCCTGGCATGCCCCACTGTCTGGCCCGCATCATCTCTCTTCTCTCCTACTCCATCCCCTCTACACATACCGAGCCCTCTGTGCTTTCAGCCCACATAGGGCACACTCATGAAGGAAAACCTTCCCAAAGATATTGTTATAGTTAGAACACATCCAAGACAAATTGAACAACAAAGAGGAAAACACCTCACGATTGAAAAATAGAGAATGGAGGAGGGTGTGAGATTAAAAAAAGAAAGGAGTGAGGAGGATATACTGTGAGACCGGATGTGCCTTCTATATGCATTCAGCTCCTCCACAGAACTGCTGTTGAATAGAAAATGACTCTACGTGTGGGATTTCCTGTGGATCCTCTTTGACTTGGTGTTTCAGATCGATTGGGAAGCAGGAAAATACTGGAAATGTGTGGAATGTAGAACGCAATTTACAGATGGCACCCTATTCCCTATATAGTGCAATACTTTTGATCCTCTGGTAAAAAGCACTGCACTATAGGGAATAGGGTGCAATTTAGACGCAACCAATGTCATGGTCATAAAGGGCCAGGAGTTTTCTCTGACCACGTGACCTGACTAGGAAAATAAAAACCTCTGGGCCTTTGGACATTATTCTGCTTAGGTCATGTGGTCAAGAAAAAACTCATAGCCTTACAAATGTTATCTAAGCTAGTAAGCACAAGTTGTTAGAAGGTAGACACACTCCTTCAGTGCTTTCATAATATTTTTGTCTTAATCTATTTTAACAAACAGAACAAAGTAGCCTAAGTGACTTACAATGCTACCTTTGTATTCATTTGCTCAAGGCCAAAGCAGAATCGTAAAAGTGACTTGGACCATAAATAATAATAATTAATAACAATGGCTTGGATTTATATAGCACGTTTCTACCAACTGAGGTTCTCAAAGCGCTTTGCATAGTAAGGGGGAAGAGTCAGGGTCTTATGTTTGAGTGGAAGAGACATAGATAGAAATCTTACGAGTTTGTGTAACATCATGTTGGATAATGTGGCGCAAACTACTTGTATTCTTTTATCCAGCAAAAACCACAATGACACAGATCGTACAAACAGATTTAAGTGGATAAATCCAATAAAAAGTGAGTGGAATTGCATAACAGAAACATAAAAGGACACTATTCATCTACCACTCAAAACATAAATGATCCTATTCACTATTCCATCATGACTGTCATCATGGGTGTTTTAGGGCCTGAGGATTCAACAGAAGTATAATGAAAAGGATTGTTTGTTTTGAGTGATACATTTCTCATCATAACCAGCAGACACTATAGGAACCCCCAAAACTGATGCTGTGCATCTCTGAAGGCTACTTATATTTTCCTGAGGGAAGTTTGTAAGGGAATAAGGACATTACCTTTATTGATTGATCTATAGCCCTGTTGTCTTGAGAGAATGCCTTCTAACCATGTTACAGTGCCAACAGGGCTTGCACATGGTAATAGTGTATAAGGCAAAAGACAGAGATATAGTATTGTTATTATCTTGTTCTTTTTAATTCTGTGGCTATATAGGTCCCGGTCTCCATGGGAACATGGGAACCTGTGTTTCAACTGAGTCAGAGAGAGTACTTTGGGTGTCCATGGCAACCTGTGGTGATTGAATTTAAAGGAGGTGGGTGGGTTGGACATGGAAGCGAACTTTTGATGCAAGGTCAGGCAGTAGAAAAGGAAGTTCAGATGGTGCACTGTGGATCAGTAATTACTATGGGAACCTTATTCCTCAGGGTTGAACACAAGACCAGTAACTCCAACCTCCGTCATACTGCTGATGGCACTGCATGTAGGGACGCTGTAGTATTCATCTACTGTAAGATCATATAGAGAAGCTAGCTAGTGAGGGGAAATAGCCCTCATCACCTCCTCAGAGGCTAATGGTGAACGTAGTACACAGTCCAGGAGATTCACAAGGGGCTTTGAGGGCCATCAGAACATTATGCACAAAATTCAAAGATCACACAATATTATATACATTACCATTCAAAAGTTTGGGGTCACTTATAAATGTCCTTGTTTTCCATGAAAACATACATGAAATAAGTTTGAATAGGAAATATAGCAAAATGAATAGGAAATGTAGTCATTGACAAGGTTAGAAATAATGACTTTTAATTGAAATAATAATTGTGTCCTTCAAACCTTTCTTTCGTCAAATAATCCTCCATTTGCAGCAATTACAGCCTTGCAGACCTTTGGCATTCTACCTCAAACTTCGATTCGTCTGTCCATAACACTTTTTTCCAATCTTCCTCTGTCCAGTGTCTGTGTTCTTATTTCTCAGAACACTGACGAGTTTCAGAAGAAAGTGATTTGTTTCTGGCCATTTTGAGCCTGTAATCGAACCCACAATTGCTGATGCTCCAGATACTCAACCAGTCTCAAGGCCAGTTTTATTGCTTCTTTAATCAGCACAACAGTTTTCAGCTGTGCTAACATAATTGCAAAATGGTTTTCTAATGATCAATTAGCCTTTTAAAATGATAAACTTGGATTAGCAAACACAACGTGCCATTGGAACACAGGACTGATGGTTGCTGATAATGGGCCTCTGTACGCTTATGTAGATATTCCATTAAAAATCAGCAATTTACAGCTACAATAGTCATTTACAACATTAACAACTACACTGTATTTCTGATCAATTTGATGTGATTTTAATGGACAAAAAAATTGCTTTTCTTTCGAAAACAAAGACATTTCTAAGAGACCCAAAACGTTTGAACGGTAGTGTACATTCAGGTATAGCTGGCACTAACTACGTTTCCATCCAGTTTTTGTGCGAGTAAAGTCATACAGTATTTTTTAAAAATCAAGACAGCTATGATGGAAACAGGAAGTTCCGGTACAATTTTATAAATACCGACAGATCATTTGGTTGTTCGACATGGTGGGATCTTTTTCCGTCTGTCAAATGAATTATGCGAGAAATGGCGGTGGAAATGCCTTTATGCGTAAATATTGATATAATAACCGTCATATCGAAGTAACTTGGGGTCACACAAGGATATGGTGTGTGGTCCTCCCACTACGACTCAGGAAACCATGCAGTTTATTTGGCTACAGATTAAATAACTCATGATGAACTTCACAGGGTGGTGAAAGTGCACAGTGATGAGCTTGATGCTCCTTTCCAATAAATATTGAGGGTCTTATTCTGGTGACATGATGGTCGATGCTTGACTGCCGTTTGACCCCCCCAAAAATCTCTGTCTTATCCCTAATAATATCATCATGTAGACTAGCCTACCCACACTGTATCTGTGAGATTTTGGCCAGAGCAAAAGTGCCAAGACCAGAGTAGGCACATTTGCTACTTAACGCAACAGTTTTTGTGACAAACTATCAGTAGAGTTGAAAATGCAATGGAAACACAATTAACTTTTGATTGTTATTCGGTAAATGAAAACATAAGCATTACGTTATCACGCACTGAATTTTATCCGCAACAAGTCAGTTTGGTGGAAACACACCACAGGTGGGAAAATTAGTATATTTTCTTAATACAGATTATTATATATACGCATGAAAATGTGTTGCCAAATGAATGAAAACCTAACTAATGATAACTCATTATATCCTACTGTAATTTCACT
Organism: Coregonus clupeaformis; assembly: GCF_020615455.1. Taxonomy (NCBI): domain Eukaryota; kingdom Metazoa; phylum Chordata; class Actinopteri; order Salmoniformes; family Salmonidae; genus Coregonus; species Coregonus clupeaformis. The sequence continues at coordinate 2,228 of NW_025537693.1, read as the reverse complement.
GCAAAGACTACTAGACTACATCCAATATAGTTGAAAAGTAGATTGTGTCACAATCTGTAAATGAAAAGACATGAGATACCTCGTCATTTTTGGAGAATGTACGTGCAATTGCTTACTACCTGTAGCCTAAACGACTTTAGCTAGCTAGCTATCCATCTTGGCTGACTGTCGAGCGAAATGTAACAGGTGTGACTCGTTTGCAAGCTAAATAAATGAAGCATTTCTATTGGTAGATTGACAGATCATGTGATCCAAACTCTGTATTTAAACCCCCCCGGCCACCTAAAAGAAGTGAATACATTCCGGAGGCATGGCAGATCCTTGTGTGCAGAGCATTTGATGGCTTCATTTGGTGAAAGCACATGGTTAATGGAGTTTGTGTCACGATCGTCGTAAACAGAGGAGGACCAAGGCGCAGCGTTGCAGGCAAACATACTCTTTATTTAGCGATACACGACCAAAACAACAAAACGATAACGTGACAGTTCACGGTCTAACACAAACCAACTAGAACAAGATCCCACAACTACTGTGGGAAAACAGCCTGTTTAAATGTGGTTCCCAATCAGAGACAACCAGCCACAGCTGACACTCGTTGCCTCTGATTGAGAACCACACTGGCCAACATAGAAATGAAACACCTAGAACTACAACACAGAAATCTACACACCCTGGCTCAACATAACAGTGTCCCCAGAGCCAGGGCGTGACAGTACCCCCCCCTAAAGGCGCGGACTCCGACCGCGCCAACCAAATACCACAGGGGAGTGACCGGGTGGGCACTCCGCCTAGGCGGCGGATCCGGCTCCGGGCCTGAACCCCGCTCCCTCTCCAACCCCCCAAAGTATCCCTGGACCGGTCTGGCCCCGCTGGCCGGAGCTGGACTGCACACTGGTGGAGCGGATTGCTCTAGCTCCGGCGTGAAGCATCTGACCGGTGCCGACCAGGCACCGGTGGAACAGGCACGGGACGTGCCGGACTGACGACGCACACCACTGGCTTGGTGGGGAACAGGCGCACGGGACGCGTGCCGGGCTGACGACGCACACCACTGGCTTGGTGTGGGGAGCAGGAGTGGGCCGGACCGGGCTGGCGATGCGCCCATTGGCTTGGTGCGGGGAGCAGGAACGGGCCGGACCGGGCTGTGCAACGCGCACCATTGGCTTGGTGTGGGGAGCAGGGACAGGACGGGCCCCGGGCTGGCGACGTGCACCATTGGCCTGGTGCGGGAGCAGGAACAGAACGAGCCGGGCTGGCGACGCGCACCATTGGCCTGGTGCAGGGTGCAGGAGCAGGCCGGGCCGGCTGGCGACGCGCACCATTGGCCCGGTGCAGGGTGCAGGAGCAGGCCGGGCCGGCTGGCGGCGCGCACCATAGGCTTTGGTGCGGGGAGCAGGAGCGGGCCGGACCGGGCTGGAGACTCGCACCATTGGCCTGGTGCGGGGAGCAGGAACAGGCCGGACCGTGACTGGGGACACACACCACTGGCCCTACGCAGGGATCTGGAACGGGCCGGACCGGACTGGTAACACACCCCAGTACCTCTCGCCGGGCCTCTACACCTTCCATCCCCTCTTCGACCAGTGGCCCCCGTAACCTGGCGGCCTCCTCTGCCAACCCGCCGGGCCGCTCTGTCGCGGTCTCCTGCTGGCCCGTCGTCCACGGCGTTAGCCCCCCCCCTAAAAAATGTATGGGCTTCACTCCTACCCGAGGACCAGGTCTCCATACTTCTCGCCAGCCTTTCGCCCTTCTGCTTCCACGTCAAGCCCCTCTCTTCCTCACCCGGCTTGACCCAGTCGAGGAGGCGCTGGATATCCGCTAGGGATTTCCCTGGCGATGGCTCCTGGACCCGCTGCTTGGTCCAGTTCTGGTGGGATCTTCTGTCACGATCGTCGTATACAGAGGAGGACCAAGGCGCAGCGTTGCAGGCAAACATACTCTTTATTTAGCGATACACGACCAAAACAACAAAACGATAACGTGACAGTTCACGGTCTAACACAAACCAACTAGAACAAGATCCCACAACTACTGTGGGAAAACAGCCTGTTTAAATGTGGTTCCCAATCAGAGACAACCAGCCACAGCTGACACTCGTTGCCTCTGATTGAGAACCACACTGGCCAACATAGAAATGAAACACCTAGAACTACAACACAGAAATCTACACACCCTGGCTCAACATAACAGTGTCCCCAGAGCCAGGGCGTGACAGTTTGCCAGAACTT
>NW_025537692.1:0-27500 GCF_020615455.1 Coregonus clupeaformis | reverse complement strand
CCCGTCCGTCGGGGCCCAGAGGAGAATCCTCCCCTAGGCGCATCGCCCTAGGCGCCGCAGCGCTGTCAGGCCGTGGCCGCGGGGACCTTGGGTGTTGTGGGGGACCCTTCGCTTGGGGTCGAGGCCCCCTGTCGTTCGTACCACCCCAGGGCTTTTTTTTTTTTTTTTTTTTTTTTTTTTTTTGGAAAAATAATTTTTATTTTCATTTCACATTCAAATACAAGTACAAATTCAGTGCATAGCGTTGTACATAACATGGATTTACAAAAACAGTACCTTAACCGTATAAAAATAGCAAAACTCCTAAAAAAAGTGCTGTTCTGAGGAACCTGACCAGCTAAAAAGCCTACATTCAAGAGAAGCATGTAAACAATTGCCTCTAACAATCTCCCAAAGCTGATCTTTCAAAGGAATAAAAACAATTATAGAAATAAAATCATACACATATACCAAAGGGAACTCTGAATAAACCTCAGTGTATATCAAATATTTACAAAGGCTTAGCCTACATTTCAATTTACATGACAGAATACAGTTATACATAGGCCTATATATAGGCTACAAAAAAAACATTTACAAAGAAGGGTATATCCCTTTCCATCTATGTTTAACAGATGTGATGCCCCACTTATCTATTTCGAATTGTATGTTTTTCCAAATGTCTTGTTTTATAAATGTAACCAATCCCGTCGGTGACCACTTGAGGGTGTCATTGACCGCACCACATCTGGCCTCCCAAAGTTTAGTCTTGATAAGGGACACCAGAGTCACTAATTCTAATAATTGCACCTTTTCCACATTTTTTAGTTCAAATTTGGCTACCTTCATAATCAATGTTTTTAAAATATTAAAATCTATTTTAATTTTCTTCCAAACTATTTGGGCAAAAGAGCATTCCCATAAAACATGGGGAATTGTTTCAATTGCGAAACAGTTGTCCCTGGGACAAAATGTATTCAGGGTCAAATTATGATCATATAATGTTGAACGGACCGGAAGACGTCTGTGTAAAACAAGCCAATTAAAATCTTTCAGTCTGTTGTCTAAACCTTTTAATTGTGCCCGTAGCCAGGTGGAAGGTGATATTGGTAATCGGTCTCTAGGACAGTGGCGGCTCCTGAAAAAATTCTCAGGAGGGGCAATTTTTCTGATGATTTAGGTGACCTACACACATTTAAAAAAAGATATGTCCAGCAACAACATGAAGACAGGGGCAGCATATAAGTCAATACCAGAAGCATTTATTGACTGATCTCAAAAGTGTTGGCTTACCAGGGTTGGTGGAGCCCTCAGTTTCATCTTTGCCTCGCAAAGCTAACTCAAACACTCCGCAAAACTTCACACACTGGATTAGCCGGCTGAGGATGTGGCGGTTCTTGCTAATGTCGAGTAAATATATTTGTTATAGTGAATATGGAATATGATATGTTGAGTAAAATGTTGTGCTAAGATCTATTTAGGTCAGGAGCTGGTTATAAGTTATGTTCTATCCAATAACAATGGACAAAAGGGTCCTATCTTGTCAGCCTTGTCAGCAGGTGGCCAAGGACAACACCCACGCCATAGGCCTCTCCAGTTCTTCCAACTCACGAGTTCTTGCTCTGAGGACACACACACACACAAACACACACACACACACACATCATCACTGTTAAACACACACACACACACACATCATCACTGTTAAACACACACACACACACACACACACACAAAAAATCCCTCTCTTAGGCTGAACATTTTGAAGACAGAGAACCCGACTCAGAGCCAATGCAACAGTGACAGTAGCCTGAGGGGACCTCGCCCAACTCATCAGGACCAATCAGAAGATCAGAACTACTAGATTGAACCTACTTCATTTATTGCATAAAATGTCTGCACACAATGTTTCGGGGGCTCTCTTCAGATAATAATAATAATAATAATAATAATAATAATATGCCATTTAGCAGACGCTTTTATCCAAAGCGACTTACAGTCATGCGTGCATAAATTTTTGTGTATGGGTGGTCCCAGGGATCGAACCCACTACCTTGGCGTTACAAGCACCATGCTCTACCAGCTGAGCTACAGAAAGTGGATACTCATGGATGCGCATTGCAATTGTAAAATGTCAACACAATTGGAGACACCACGTCATTTTTGGAGACATGTTATTGACAGTAAACTATTGTAGATGCGACTGCTAACTAAATAAAACATTTTAGCTGGCTAGCTAATCATCTTAGCTAAATGTGGGGCAAACAATTCAGTTATTTACCGTTAATTTGAGGGATTGGGGTGAAAGAAATCGAGTTACATAGTGATACTTTCACGATATACTGTATTGACAATATCGCAATATTTTAGCGCTAGTTGGCTGTACCTGCACCAAAACACCATTATTGTTCCTTCATAGCTTGTTCTCAATCTTTTCACATTGGGAGCCAATTTGTTTTCAGCACTTTTATTTCCATGACTGATCAAAACTCGTTCTCTGGCTTTCTGATCCCTCTGCAACAGACATATGGTGCGCAATAAAATCACAGTATCGAATCGCAATACGTATAGAATCATGAGACTCGCAATGCTGATGCATATATCTTATCGTGAGGTTCCTGGCAATTCCCAGCCCAAGTTCATTTGCCACAACAAATCTCTTCGCTAGCAAACGCAATGCGTCTCCAGCAATGTTTACTTTTTTGACGTTCTATGGCATCTCCACTTTCCAAGCATATATGACCACATGTAATATTTTGGTAAGTGATGCAAATAGTGAACTATGTAGGGCCAGGATGTAAAATATATGTAGCTGCAGCAATTTCTCTTATCTGATATGGTAAGTAATGGGGCTTGATTTATAGCTCCCTAAGAGTTTGACGAACGGGTCCGTGAACGCGATTGCAGATATCTTTACCTCTGAATAAACTGCCTTATATTATACAATTATCCACCTTGTCCAAAAGTCTCTACTTTTTCTCCGTTCTCCAGTAAACTTGTTTTATCAACAATAGTAAGGTTCAATGACACAGAAAGCAGTTCAATGTCGGGTACAGTCGCTCTCTTACCAGGATCGCGGTCCGCTCTGACCAGGGTGAAGGTGGCGGCTCCACCTCTCTGCCAGCAGCGTTTTCATTATTTAGTCCGTTCGTAGCGGGTATGTACACGATCAACAAGATCAGTCCAAAACCGAAGATCAGTCCAAAGCAGAATGTTTGCAGAATGTTTGTAAACTAAGTCTACAAATTAAAAACATAAAATAACGCCACACTGCAGGTCGCAACATAGACGCTGATAGCCGCCATTGTCTTAGTTACGTTCAACGTTACGTCACGTATGACGCAAAGCGCGTAAGTGCATGCACACAGACACCCATAGAGAATGTATTGAAAGCTTTGAAATGTGAAAAAAAATAAATTTTACATGACAGGCTATGAGAGACTTCTGGGCGATTTTCAACCTGACTGAAATCGCCCAAAAAAACAAGCGGGGGCCATTTGAAGCACGACTTTAGCCTGATTTGACATTTAGTGGCTGGCAGATCAGACGTGAACACTGATAACTGCTGTTGCCGTGATATAATTTTTTATAAATTTATAAAAAAAAATTATATATTTTTTTTATTTTTTTTTTATAATTGATTAGAAAAAAAATCCCTTCCTTTTCCCGTTTGGCAGTGCGTCGCCCATATCGCCCTATTGAACAAGCCGTCCCTGCTCTAGGACAACAATTTTCTATCAATTTCACATATAGCAGTCTGTGGTTGATTACATTTTCTTTTACTTTGCAGACAGGGTTTTTCCTTGCCCATTCAACTATTTTCTTAAAATGTAATGGGATAATTTCAGCGTTTGGCTTACTATTATCCCACTCCACCATAAACCTTAACGGTATGGACAGCCAGAATTTGATTAATATATTACATTTGTGTACAGAAGACGACAAAAGACAACAAACGTTTGAGTAGAACAACGCATCTAGTTTGAGAGGAATATGAGGGAAATCCCTTCCACCAGCCTCTATAGGCTGGTACATCCGATCTCTCCGGATGTACTCATATCCCCCCCAAAAGAAATTAAACAGTACACGTATGAACATTTTTCTTAGAGACACCGGCATGGGAAACACATATGCAAGGTGGAGTAATGAAGGCAGAATGTCCGGCTTCAGCACTAACACCTTGCCACTAAAAGATAGTCGCCTCACTTTCCACAGTCCCAATCTTTTATTAAGCGAAAGTAGTTTTTCTTTCCAATTAACCATGTCATCTTTAATTTGATTTCTGAAAGATATCCCGAGCACTACCATTGGTCCTGTGCACACAGTCAAACCACATAACTGATCAGATCTCCATTTCCACTGTCCCATATATTTTATTTCTGTTTTATTCTTGTTAATCCTAGACCCGGGAGGCAACAGAGAACTCATCAACGACTTTGATAACCTCTTTTCAAGCTCAGGTCGTCTTGTAAATATAAAATGGTGTCGTCTCACGTCATGTGAAATTTTTTAGAATATCCCCTCCAGGTAATATAATGCCTTTGATGTTGTAATTTGTCCTAATTGCACATGCGAAAGGTTCAATATATAAAACATACAATAGCGCAGAGAGAGGGTCCCCTGTCTGACACCTCGTAATTGCTTGATTACATTTCCAATATTCCCATTAATATTTACTCTGCTTCCCACATTACTATAAAGAATTTTTACCCATTTCATAAAATTCTTTCCAAAACCCACATTTTTTTCAGAACTCTAAACAAAAACTCATGGTTTACCATGTCAAAGGCTTTTTCCTGGTCCAAATTTACAGTAATAGCTGGCAGGTGCCTTTCCTCTAAATATGCTTGAACGTCTCTGTGCAATTGCAAGTTCCAGGTTAACTTTCTCCCTACCACACCACAATGTTTGGTCTAAAACCAACAACATATGCCATGGCAGAAGACAGACGATTAGTTATGGCTTTACTTAATAATTTATAGTCTACACACAACATTGTTAAAGGTCTCCAATTTGCTAGTGTCTTGGGGTCTCCCTTTTTTGTAAAGTAGCGAGATTACCCCCTCGCACATTGAACCTCCCATATGCTCCAAACCAAAAATAACTCTAAATACTTCCAAAAGATGACATCCAATTAAATCCCAAAAACTATGTAAAACTCTTTTAGAGAGCCCATCCACTCCTGGTACTTTGTTATCTTTCATGCTCTTCAGTGCCATATATATTTCATCTAAATTCAATTCCCCTTCTAATTGGTCTCTAATATCTAAAGGTATCTGCACATCCACACATTTTAAAAAAGTAGTCCCCTTCTCATAATTAATTGTTTGCTTTTGGAATAGCTGAGAAAAGTGCTGGGTAGCGACACCAAGCATGCCATCTCCATCCTCAACCGTCTCCCCGTCTTGATTCAATAAAGCCGAAATGGTCCTCCTCTTTCCCCGTGACTTAATTTGTTTGAAAAAATATGCAGAGCACTTCTCATCATTATCCCATTTATCTTGTTGAGTTTTAAACATGAAATCTCGAGCTTTCTTTTCAAAAAAGGCCTGCTGCTTTTTCTGCAGGTTACACAATGTGTCTTTATCTAAACCACCACCATTCAAATTACCTTGGATGTGCAGATCTTCTAGTTCGTTCTGCAACTTATAAAAATCTTTGTATTTATTACGTGCTTTATCTTTGCAATAATTCTGAATAAAAATCTTGATTCGTAATTTTGTGCTCTCCCACCAGTCTATGACAGTAGAATAAAAGGATTTCATGGTTACACAGCCCTGGAAAAAATACCTAAATCTAGTCTCAAATGTTTTGTCATGTAAAATACCATTATTAATTTTCCAATATCCTTTTCCAAATTCAATTGTTTTTAATTCTACTGCCACAGACAGGCAACTGTGGTCAGAATAAAAAACCGGAGTGACGCGTGCAGAGGACACACCGAGTCCACGCGGAACAAACACATAATCTATGCGGCTCCTCGCGCCCCTGCTGTTTCCCCAGGTGAAACCGGGATCATTTGCATGCGCCACTCTATAAGTATCCACCAAATTATATTTCTCTATTAGGTTTTTTACAAGATGCCCTCCCAGATTACCCCGGTCATATGATACATTAAAATCTCCCCCCATTATAACCTGTCTGTTTGTCATAAAAATAGCGTCTAGGTTGTTCAGCATTTCCCTCCTTTCCTTGGGTGTCGATGGTGCATATACATTAATTAACCGAAGACATTTACCCCTCCAATCAATATCTACTATTAAAACCCTCCCGTGTACTGCCGAAAAACTTCCCACTATTTTTAAATCCCTATTTCCACATAGAACACCAACCCCTGCAGAATGCACCCCGCCAACACTCCACCTTGACTCTCCCTGAACCCATTCCCTCGTAAATCTCTCCACATCATTTTGATCTTTTAAATGTACTTCTTGTAAAAAACACACAGAGAAGCAAATGGAAGACAAATGGGAAAAAACAGTCGCCCTTTTAACGGGGTTCCTAAGCCCTCTAGCGTTTATGCTAGCTATGTTAAAAAGGGACGACATGGGGAAAGGAGGGAAGCAGACAACTATCTAAATATGACATGAATTTCCAGACTCACTTTAAGTACAGTTCCTCGTTAGGAGGCCTGTCTGGGAAACGGTGGTCCCCAGGGGGAGGACTGTCCACAAAGATAGGGGTCGGGAAAACCCTTTCCTCCTCAGTCAGTGTGGGTGCTGGAACACCGCTGGGTGCGAGACCGCTGCTGTCGGTAGAGCTCCGCCTGACAGGGAAAAGCAGAGTCTCCTCTGCGCTGCCCGGGTTTCGCGCTTTTCTCCTCAGACTCCCCGCTTGCAAAACAACTGAAACGATTCCCCCCAGGGCGGACTCCTCCGTCGCCTCCATGCGGATGAGTGGGGAAACAGGGCTCATCTGCTTCCTCTTGACAGAGCACTTCCTCCTCTCTCCCACCGTGGTCCAGCTCTCCGAGCAGAGGGCGCGGTGGGCTCTCCGTAGCCTCCTCCATTTGCTTGCTCCAGCTCCTGTCTCCCGCTCCGCTCTCCTCATGAGGTGATGATGGCGCCTCACTCCCGCTCTCCTCAGACTCTCGCAGTTCTCTCTCCATCACTAGCTCCTCCACGACCTCCTCAATAGCGCGTAGCTCTACAACTTTTCCCTCATCTGCTCTTTTTCCCGCTCACCGCTCTGGCGTAGGAGGGGGCTGCCTTTGGGCAGTGACGGAACAGGTGCTCCTCTGAGCTGCACAGACTGCAGCGCTTAGGCACGGTGCAATCCCTCATTACATGGCCGAGGGTCCCACAGTTTCTGCACCTTGTCTGGGTGCAGGCATCAGCGAGGTGCCCGTACGTGCTGCACTTCCTGCAAAAACGAGGCTGCCCAGCATACATGAGGTAACCCCTGTCTGCACCGATAGAAAAAGACGCGGGAGGATGGAGGTAGCCATCATGGCCGCTCTCGTCTTCCTTTAGCAGCACGCGAAACTGCCTCTTCCCTGTTTTCCAAGCAGTCCTGTGTGGTCCATCCAACTACATTTGAATGTTGAACCATTTGACTTCAATACATCATCAACGCAAATAATATGAACAATAAAAATAGCCTGTCTTTATTTTATATGTCTGTAGAGCCTTGTACGATAAGACCAGGGTGAGGAGGCCTTCATAAAGTTGCCGTCCTAAATTACTAGAGGCCAAACTTCAAAGATGTCCATGGCACTGGACTGCAGTAAGAGCTAGGCCTACAGTGCGGCCTACGGAGCGGTCCTGGTGTATGGTCCTGGCTGCCTAAATGTTTCCTCCACATAATAAATTGTACAAACATGGCACTTTAGAGGGTTACTTTTACAATTAGCCTTACTGAGTCACTACAACAAACTTCCTATCATGGACATGAAATGCCATTAGGCCTAATGAAGATACTGTATATGTAAGTTACTTAGTTGGTGTCTTGTGAATCAACTGGTATGCGCAATAGGGTTTAATATTTCCCCGGTGTTTTACAAATGTTCCATCCCGAGAATAAATCACTCTTCTCCCGGGTAACCCGGTATTTTCCGCCAAAACCGGAAGTGTCATTCAAAAGCATTATACATCTTATAAATGTCTGTATTTGATTAGAGCTTTGATCAGCATGAAAATACAAACCTGATGCTACCTGAGCCTGATCAGACATATATTAAATGCATTTTATGAGCCCTACATTAAAAACATTTAATGAGCCCAAGATTTAATGAGCCCAAAAATGATTGTGTGGTTTCCCAATAGGTCCACCAGGTCCTCACTTACAATGACTGTAAAACATTGTTGCATTTAAACTTTGTATCACCAGTTAGTGTGATGAACGTGATAAAATATATTTGCAATGGGAAGTAATAGCTGGTTTGTTAATTTCATTTAGGAAAGGAAATGGTTGTGCTATTGTATTGTTCTGACTTCATGGGGCCTACTGGAGTGAATGGGCGGCTTATTCTCTAACATTATTTGATGCTGTGTGAGACTGCTGTCTCCTGGCTATCAGCCCTGTCTCTGTGTTTGACCAAAACTGGCTCTCCTTCAGCGCCATGGAGTGCACAGGTATTACGGTTGCTGTCCTTTCAGCACCACGATCCTTTCACCTTTGATGTGACACTGTTGTTGTCTCTATTGGTGATAGTGTGATAATAATATGCCATTTAGCAGACGCTTTTATCCAAAGCGACTTACAGTCATGTGCGCATACATTTTTATGTATGGGTGGTCCCGGGGATCGAACCCACTGCCCTGGCGTTACAAGCGCCATGCTCTACCAATTGAGCTACAGAGGACCACAGTGGTGCTAGTGGTGCTGGCCACCGTAAGCTGTGTAAACAGTGCATTATGTTCAAAACAAATCAAATTGTATTGGTCACATATACATATTTAGCAGATGCTGTTGCGGTTGTAGCGAAATGCTTGTGTTTCTGGCGCCAACAATGCAGTAGTATCTAACAATTCACAACAATACACACAATACACTCAAATCTAAAAGTAAAAGAATGGATTGAAGAAATATATAAATATTAGGATGAGCAACGTCGGAGTGGCATAAACTAAAATACAGTAGAATAGAATACAGTATATACATATGAGATGAGTAAAGCAAAAATATGTAAACATTATTAAAGTGACTAGTGTTTCATTATTAAAGTGGCCATTGATTCCAAGTCTATATATGTAGGGCAGTAGCCTCTAAGCTGCAGGGTTGCGTAACCGGGTGGAAGCCGGCTAGTGATGGCAGGTGAGTTACTGCCGCTCTGATATCCAAAAGTTATTTCCGGCTGTAATGTAATAACACAAAAAAAATACTGGCCAAATAATGTAAGAAATACTGCAAAGTTGCTTAGGAGCTAGAAGCAGAGCTGCCATATCTGTCGGCGCCATCTTCAAAATTCTATGTGTCATGTTGTGTCCATGCGGGTTCTGTCTGTGTGCGCGGCAGCCCGAAGCACGACCTGTTTGATTCATTCATAATGTCATCAAAAAGCATTGCTCCTCCTTCACTAGAACTAGAATGGGCCGACTACAGAATATATCATGTCTGGTGTATTAAGTGATGCTATGTTTTCTGTTCTTTTCATGTTTGTTTTTTTATTCAACTTATTGTTAGATTTTTGGTCCCTCTGAAGGCCTAGGTCCTATAGTCACGGTCTGTTTGTGATGTCAGTGTGTCATGTACTGGAAAAGGGTCTATAACCACTTCCTCAAAATAGTCAGAAAACTCAAGAAATCTGTCATTAATGTTGATGTTTTTGCCCAGGAGATCTTAGTGGTGCAATTTTACATTTAACTAAGATGTTTGTTGCTCAATGAAAAAATCTGCATGAAAACGACTCGTCTCTCATTTAAGGACAAATACTTTATTGAAGAATACCTACTGTTGACCACACCCCCTTCCCCTTCGGCTACAGACTTCGGCTTGACTCGAGGAAAAAATGTTGTGTGCCAGAACAGCTGAAAAAACCCTTACCGTAAGTCCAAAACGAAAACAAAATGTTGTCATAATATATGCACAAACTCTTCCGAACTGTTTCGGCTGGGAAGCATGCTGACGCCTTAAAGGCTAACAAAAAGTATGTCTTACAATGGTTTCAGTAGTCCTACATTGTCACAAGGTATAGATTATACCCCTATTTAGACCTGAAGTAGCAGACAGTCTAAATCCAGATTAGTGACATTGTCGGACTACTAAAACCATTTGTAACAGAATTTTAGCTAGTCTGCCTAGTTGAATAAAGGTTCAATAATAATAATAAAATATGTACATGCTAAAATCTCCACTGTAGAACACACAGGGTGTTCACTCCTTAGGCCTACCTTCCTTTCTGTGTCGAACTTCGGCCTCAAGTCTTGGGTGGAAAATCTACTTCTGAAAGTACCATGCTTAGATTCATACACAGCCACAGTTTCGATGCAAACAAGACACACTGGTTTGGCATTGGAGAAATAGGATGAATATATTTTAATAGAACAGGTAGGCAGTGGTGGAAAAAGTACCCAATTGTCATACTTGAGTAAAAGTAAAGATCCCTTAATAGAAAATGACTAAAGTAAAAGTGAAAGTCACCCAGTAAAATAGTACTTGAGTAAAAGTCTAAAAGTATTTGGTTTTAAATATACTTAAGTTTCAAAAGTAAACCTAGTTACAAACCGCCCTATATTGTAAATTCAATCCGGTTGGTATAAGATTGAAATGGGAAAATAATGTACCTGTGAAAACCCTATGAAATAGCTCCCCAATACCGTCTGATGTATATATTTAATGTATTACATGAATGGTGACCACAGCCCTTCCAACAATACATTTAAATCGTGTTTTCCTGTGATTTTTTCCACTCTGCTGCATGTTTTCAATGTATTCCATTTCAAATGTGTCTCCCAGTGCAGCTTTACTTCCAGGCTGTTATGACAGATCTGGCCGTATCTTCTCTCTATGTTTCTAGGCCTACACCAGGCATAGGGATGGTTGGTAGAAGATTGAAATAGACACTAACTATTTCACTTAAAACAGTTTGTTTCATTTAATTATACACAAGAGAAGAAGAGGTTGCCCAGCATAAATTAATGTACAAACATTATTTTTTTTTTTTTTTCAGATGCTCTTATCCAGAGCGACTTATAGGACCAATAGAGGTTAATTGCCTTAATCAAGGGCACAACAACAGATTTTTCACCTAGTTGGCTCAGGATTCAAACCAGCGACCTTTCAGTTACTGGCCCAACACGCCAGATCAATTAACTTCAATACAGTTATTCAAATACATTCATAATCAATTAATAAAATAATGAATCTAGTTTTAAAAGACAATTTATAAAACACAAGTAGTCAATTCATAGCCTGTTTATCATTAAACAAAAGTTGTTTAGTAATATAAAATAATCCACCCAAACTGATCATCACACCATCTTTATCTGATGTACACTGAGTGTGAAAAACATTAGGAACACCTGCCTAATTTTGAGTTGCACACCCCATTGTCCTCAGAACAGTCTCAATTCGTCGGGGCATGGACTGTCCAAGGCGTTGAGAGCGTTCCACAGGGATGCTGGTCCATGTTGACTGCAATGCTTCCCACAGTTCTGTCAAGTTGGCTGGGAGTGGATATCTATTCCAAATAGCTCGTTCCATCTCCTCCCACAGATGCACAATTGGATTGAGATCTGGTGACTCGGAAGGCCACTGCAGTTAGCGGAATTCACTGTCATGTTCTTGGAACCATTCCTGGACAAGGCTTGTTGCATGGGGCATAATCCTGCTGAAAAAATATATTTTGCAGATGGATAACTGCTGCCATGAAGGGATGCACCTGATTGGTAACGATGTTTAGATATCCTGTGGCATTCAAATGTTGCTCCACTTTTATCAAGGGGCCCAATGTGTGCCATGAAAACACACCCCACACCACGATCCTGCAATGCTGACACACAGCATGGATGCATGTACACATGGTTTTCTCCATACCTTAGTCCTCCCATCAGTGTGAAACAGCAGGAACGGGGATTCATCAGACCAGGCAATGTTTTTCAAATTCTCCAGTGTCCAGTGTTTTCATTCCTTAGCCCACTGCAACTGCAGTTTCTTGTTTTCTGCTGAAAGCTAATGGGGATCCATAATAAATACACCACAACTACATCATTAAGGATCATAGCTTTCACCTGGGTTCACCTAGTCAGTCTATGTCATGGAAAGAGCAGGTGTCCTTAATGTTTGTACACTCAGTGTATGTTATGTCTACTAGTTCACTCCCACAGAAAACTGCAGAGGGAAGCAGTACATCCCAGTCAACCATCAAACTCCATTGTGAGACGCCTCAAATAGGATATTCAACCTTAAAGGCAAATCCAAGGTCATCTCAATATCATTACAGTAGAAGCTAACAAAACACACCAAAACTGACCAGGTGAACACTGATCAGCAAAGTAAAGAGAGGCTAACATTCTATAACGTTCCCTTTGATTTTGAATTTTAGGACCCCTTTAGTTATAAAAATATATATTTAAAAATGATTTTGGCCTTTACTACTATATCCAATAGAAACACATTGAATAACACATTCATAAATGGGCAAAAAAAAGACTAATGGTGAAAACTGATCATCACATCATCTCTATCTGATACATTCAGTACAATGTAGTATTTTATTAGGATCCCCAGCGGCTACTCTTCCTGGGGTACAAACAGGAAACACAAAAATACATCAAATACATCATCAAGCACTACATTTACAATTTAGTAACATTGCAGATGCTCCCGTCCAGAGAGCTAGTGCATTCATCTTATGATAGCCAGAGAGAGAACCACACATCACAGTGGTATTCCAACCACGTATCACAAGCATAATACAATGCAAAATACAATATAAAATACATTTGAAAAAAATCTGTCTCTTCAAATAAAATAAAATGTTATAGCGGGTGTAGCGAAATGCTTGTGCTTCTAGCTCTGACAGTGCAGTAATATCTAACAAGTAATATCTAACAATTTCACAACATATACCCAATACACACAAGTCTAAGTAAGGAATGGAATTTAAGAATATATATATATATAGACAACCAATGACAGAGCGACATGGACTAAGATACAGTAGAATATTATAGAATACAGTATATACATATGAGATGTGTAAAATGCTTCACAACATCAGCTGAGCTAAAAGTTCCTGTTGCTATTTTTTAAATGTGTCATAAGGTTTATTTTATTTTTGAATCTGGTTTTATTGCTAGTTTGAGTTACCTGGCAGAGAGTTCCATGTAGTCATGGCTCTAATTAATACTGTGCGTTTCCCAGCGTCTGTTCTGGACCTGGGGACTGTGAAGAAACCTCTTGCTGCATGTCTTGTGTTGTACCGATGAGTGTCCGAACTAGCTCATTCCCACAGAAAACTGCAGAGGAAAGCAGTACCACCCAGTCATCTATCAGACCTCACTGAATGTATTCAACCCTAAGGGCAAATCCAAGGTCATCTCAGTATCATTACAGTAGAAGATAACAAAACGCACCAAAACTGACCAGGTGAACACAGATCAGTAAAGTAAAGAGATGCTAACATTCTATAACGATCCCTTTCCTCTGCACAGTTCTCTAACAGTGAGAAACAATAGGATTACAATAGAGTGTTACTCTTTCTTAATGTTATCAAATTCACTGTTCCCACTTCCTTTATGAGGTGAGAATGAAGTGATGAGTGACTTTACTCTTAAACTGGTCTGAGACAACTGTTGAGGCTTCTCTCCTTAATGTATACGTTGATGTGTTTATAAGTAAGTGTTTTCTCCTGTGTGTGTTCTCCGATGACCTTTTAGCTCAACTGATGTTTTAAAACATTTTCCACAGTCAGAGCAGGAGTAAGGCTTCTCTCCTGTGTGTGTTCTCTGATGAACTTTTAGCTTAGCTGATGTTGTGAAGCGTTTTACACAATCTGAGCAGGAGTAAGGCTTCTCTCCTGTATGTATACGTTCATGTAGTTTTAAGTTGCCAGGTTGAGAGAAACTCGCCCCACAGTCAGAGCAGAAGTAAGGCTTCTCTCCTGTGTGTGTTCTCTGATGAACTTTTAGCTTAGCTGATGTTGTGAAGCATTTTACACAATCTGAGCAGGAGTAAGGCTTCTCTCCTGTATGTATACGTTCATGTAGTTTTAAGTCGCCCAGTCGAGAGCAACTCTTTCCACAGTAAGAGCAGGAGTAAGGCTTCTCTCCTGTGTGTGTTCTCTGATGAACTTTTAGCTCCGCTGATGATTTAAAACATTTTCCACAGTCAGAGCAGAAGTAAGGCTTCTCTTCTGTGTGTGTTCTCTGATGAACCTTTAGCTCCGCTGATGATTTAAAACATTTTCCACAGTCAGAGCAGGAGTAAGGCTTCTCTCCGTTATGTATACCTTGGTGTCTTTTAAAGTGGCTAAGTTGAGCGAAACTCTTCCTACAGTCAAAGCAGCAGTAAGGCTTCTCTCCTGTGTGTATACGTTCATGTTGTTTTAAGTTGCCAGGTTGAGAGAAACTCGCCCCACAGTCAGAGCAGAAGTAAGGCTTCTCTCCTGTGTGTGTTCTTTGATGAACCTTTAGCATAGTTGATGTTGTGAAGCATTTTACACAATTAGAGCAGGAGTAAGGCTTCTCTCCTGTATGTATACGTTCATGCTGTTTTAGGTGGCCCTGTTGAGAGAAACTCTTTCCACAGTCAGAGCAGGAGTAAGGCTTCTGTCCTGTGTGTATACGTTCATGTGTTTTTAAGTGGCCCAGTTGAGAGAAACTATTTCCACAGTCAGAGCAGAAGTAAGGCTTCTCTCCTGTGTGTGTTCTCTGATGACATTTTATTTCAGCTGATGTTGTGAAGCATTTTACACAATTAGAGCAGGAGTAAGGCTTCTCTCCTGTGTGTATACGTTCATGTATTTTTAGGTCGCCCAGTCGAGAGAAACTATTTCCACAGTCAGAGCAGGAGTAAGGCTTCTCTCCTGTGTGTGTTCTCTGGTGACGTTTTAGCTTAGCTGATGTTGTGAAGCATTTTACACAATCAGAGCAGGAGTAAGGCTTCTCTCCAGTGTGTATTTTTAGGTGTATTTTTAACTTTGATAGAATTGGGAAAATCTCCTCACAATGTGGGCAGTGGTGAGACCTCTTAGCTCTGTGATCTTCCTGCTGTTGCTCTCTGGATGTAGAGAATGTCTCAACATGGTCTCCTGTGTGAACAACATCAGAAGAACCAGTCAGTTGGTGTAATATACAGCACCAGTCAAAAGTTGACACACCTACTCATTCAAGGGTTTTATTTATTTTTATTATTTTTTACCTAGATTAATAGTGAAGACATCAAAAATATTCAATAACACAAATGGAATCATGTAGTAACCAAAAAAAGTGTTATACAAATCAAAATATATTTTATATTTTAGACTCTTCAAAGTAGCCACCCTTTGCCTTGACAGCGTTGCACACGCTTGGCAGTCTATCAACCAGCTTCACCTAGAATGCTTTTCCAACAGTCTTGAAGGAGTTCCCACATATGCTGAGCACTTGTTGGCTGCTTTTCCTTCACTCTGCGGTCCAACTCATCCCAAATCATCTCAATTGGGTTGAGGTCGGGTGATTGTGGAGGCCAGGTCATCTGATGCAGCACTCCATCACTCTCCTTCTTGGTCAAATAGCACTTACACAGCCTGTAGGTGTGTTGGGTCATTGTCCTGTTGAAAAACAAATGGTAGTCCCACTAAGTGCAAACCAGATGGGATGGCGTATCGCTGCCGAATGCTG
Organism: Coregonus clupeaformis; assembly: GCF_020615455.1. Classification (NCBI taxonomy): domain Eukaryota; kingdom Metazoa; phylum Chordata; class Actinopteri; order Salmoniformes; family Salmonidae; genus Coregonus; species Coregonus clupeaformis. Next base: position 11,757 of record NW_025537692.1, on the reverse strand, counting down.
TGGTAGCCATGCTGGTAAGTGTGCCTTGAATTCTAAATAAATCACAGACAGTGTCACCAGCAAAGCACCCCCCACACCATAACACCATCTCCTCCATGCTTCACGGTGGGAAACTACACATGTGGGAGATCATCCGTTCACCTACTCTGCGTCTCACAAAGACAAGGCTGATGGAACCAAAAATCTGAAATTTGGACTCATCAGACAAAAAGACAGATTACCACCCGATCTAATATCCATTGCTCGTGTTTCTTTGCCCATGCAAGTCTCTTCTTCTTATTGGTATCCTTCAGTAGTGGTTTCTTTGCAGCAATTCGACCATGAAGGCCTGATTCACGCAGTCTCCTCTGAAAAAGTTGATGTTGAGAAAGAAATTCCACAAATTAACTTTTAACAAGGCACACCTGTTAATTGAAATGCATTCCAGGTGACTACCTCATGAAGCTGGTTGACAGAATGCCAAGAGTGTGCAAAGCTGGCAAAGGGTGGCTACTTAAAATATATTTTGATTTGTTTAACACTTTTTTGGTTACTACGTGATTCCATATGTGTTATTGAATAGTTTTAAATGTCGTCACTATTATTCTACAACATAGAAAATAGTAAAAATAAAGAAAAACCCTGGAATGAGTAGGTGTGTCAAGACTTTTGACTGGTAATGTACATATACATTTATTTACGAAGTCCTTTTTTACATCGGCAAAGTCACAAAGTGCTTTACAGAAACCCTTCCTAAAAATCACGAAAGAGCAAGCAATGCAGGTGTAGAAGCACCGTGGCTACTAAAAATCTTCTGGCTGTACCAGGTGACATATGTATTCATATCAGTAGGCTGTACAATACAAAAGGGGGAAAAAAAACTATTCTAAAAGTGGGTAAGAGTCAAAAGCTAAAAAGGGACAAAAGTCATTAAAATGATGAGCCAGATTTTGAAGGCAAAAATGGGTGAAAATGATGAGCCATATCATCCTCCACTCACTATCACAAGGGTTAGTAACTACACAGACTCATTTCATAGAACTTTAAAACACTGGCAGTTTGTCTACTTCACTTCTTTAGTCTACTCTCTGATCACTCCAGATAGCCCAGTAAATAAAACACATGCTGACAATACTGGTGTCAAACCATGCAAGTCTCTGTAGCACGAAATAACATCTACCTTTTCATACAAACAGTTCATCATAAAACAGGTCTACTGCAACTTTTCATACACAGTGAGACGTTGGAACAAACACAAACTTAATTAGATCGAACCTGCTCTTACCATGAGAAACAGATTTCCCAATCTTCTCCTCATCTTCATCTTTAATGTTGACATTCAGCTCCAGTGTTTGACTGCAGTCTTCCAGCTTCACTGATGCCATCGCTGGCTCCTGCTTAGCAAACTGGGATCCACTGTCACAATCAGGACCCAGTGACTGTAGGTTTGGACTCAGTGTGGAAGGAGAGAGGCAGGCTGGGTTTGTCCTCACTGTTGATGTTACCGGCCTCAGATTTAATTCTAGTCGGCCTGTAGTAATAAAGAGAAACGGACACAAAGAGTTATTGTCTTGACAGTTCTGGCACTTTCTTTATTCTCTAAAATATATATTATATTTTTTGTTGTTCAATTATCTAATTCAGTGTTTGCCTTGGACTGACATAGGTGCAGGTACACCTTAGACACAAAGTACACACTACACAACGTAAGTGCACTTAACCTATAGGTGGTTTCCCAAATTCACATAAATGCACAATTGACTCAAAATCCATTTAGTACAAGGTTACAGTTTGTTATAGACAGCACTATGTGCTACTTTCTTTAATAACCTTGTCTTCACTGTATTATTTCAATCAAAAACCAATTGTATTTCCTGTTCAAACCATAGCAACATTTATAGATAAAGACAGAAACTACTGAATGTGTCTGAATATTAGTACACATGTAGAAAACTGCTAATCATTACATTCAGCTTCAAATCTGTAGTGTGACCGTGACATTTTCTCTCTGCACCGGCACTGTCCTCACTGAAGTCCGTTGAAGCAGAACGAGAGGGCACCGCCATTTTACCTCGTGAATTTTACACAAAACCAATAACATGCTAAATGAACTCAGAAATATCAAATAAACGTGCTATTACATACCTCTAGTAATAAACAGAAACAGACACAAAGGTTATCTTCTTGACTGCACAGTTCTGGCGCTTTCTTTATTCTGAAGAATACCTGCCCGGAACATCCTATTCCCCCACTGCCATAGTATGTGTATGTATGTATGTATGTTTAGTTTAGTTTAGTATATATAAATATATATACACACACACACCACCAAGACTCTTCCTAGAGCTGGCCGCCTGGCTAAAGTGAGCCATCGGGGGAGAAGGGCGTTGGTGACAACAAGCCGATGGTCACTCTGACAGAGCTCCATAGTTCCACGGTAGAGATAGGAGAAACTTCCAGAAGGACAACCATCTCTGCAGCACTCCACCAATCAGGCCTTTATGTTAGTGGCTAGACGGAAGCCACTCCTCAGTAAAAGGCACGACAGCCTGATTGGAATTTGCCAAAAGGCACCTAAAGACTCTCAGACCATGAGAAGCACGATTATCTGGTCTGATGAAACCAATATTGAACTCCTTGGCCTGAATGCCAAGCATCACATCTGGAGGAAACCTGGCACCATCCCTACGATGAAGCATGGTGGTGGCAGCATCATGCTGTGGGATGTCTTTCAGCGGCAGGGACTGGGAGACTAGTCAGGATCGAGGGAAAGATGAACAGAGCAAAGTACAGAGAGATCCTTGATGAAAACCTTCTCCAGAGCGCTCAGGACCTCAGACTGGGGCGAAGGTTCACCTTTCAACAGGACAACTACCCTAAGCACACAGCCAAGACAACGCAGGAGTGGCTTCCAAGACAAGTCTCTGAACGTCCTTGAGTGGCCCAGCCAGAGCCCGGATTTTAATCAGATCTAACATCTCTGGAGAGACCAGAAAATAGCTGTGCACTGACGCTCCCCATCCAATCTGACAGAGCTTGAGAGAATCTGCAGAGAACAATTGGAGAAACTCCCCAAATACAGGTGTGCCAAGCTTGTAGCATCATACCAAAGAAAACTTGAGGCTGTAATCGCTGCCAAAGGTGCTTAAACAAAAGTACTGAGTATAGGGTCTGAATACTTATGTAAATGTGATATTTACATATAAAGAAAAATTATAAAAATAAAAATTGGTACAATTTCAAAAAAACCTGTTTTTGCTTTGTCATTATGGGGTATTGTGTGTGAGATTGATGAGGTTAACAAACAATGTAATCTATTTTAGAATAAGGATGTAACGTAACAAAATGTGGAAAAATTCAAGGGGGTCTGAATAATTTCCCAATGCACTGTATGTTGAATCCTTTCAGCTAGGTTGCTTCTCCTCCACTCTAAGGAGGGGTTTAAAGTTAAAAACTTTCCCTAAACAAACATGAGAGACTGAATCCAATTGTACAGCATCCATTTGTGAATACAGAACAAGGTTTCACATATCTTGGTATTAAAATCACACCAGAAATGAGCTCCTTGAGCTCAACAAATGATGTCCCCATGGTAACGAGTGTAACAGAATCCATCAACAGATGGACATCATTGTCTATATCTATTACTGGTAGAATAAATATCATTAAGATGAATATTCTGCCCAAATGTCTTTATCTATTTCAATCAATTCCTCTGGCTACACCACCTTTATTTTTCCCCAAAGATCTGAAAGATACTCTCAAATGTTATCTGGATCAACAGAAAACCAAGGCTTAGACTTTCTCTTCTTTATTTGCCCCATGACAGAGGGGGGATGCAACTTCCAAACCTACAGTGGCATTACTGGGATGCACAACTTAGGGCTACAATGTTCCTTGGTGTCCACATCACCAACGAACTATCATGGTCCAAACACACCAAGACAGTCGTGAAGAGGGCACGACAAAGCCTATTCCCCCTCAGGAGACTAAAAAGATTTGGCATGGGTCCTCAGATCCTCAAAAAATTCTACAGCTGCACCATCGAGAGCATCCTGACTGGTTGCATCACCGCCTGGTATGGCAACTGCTTGGCCTCTGACCGCAAGGCACTACAGAGGGTAGTGCGTACGGCCCAGTACATCACTGGGGCAAAGCTCCCTGCCATCCAAGACCTCTATACCAGGCGGTGTCAGAGGAAGGCCCTCAAAATTGTCAAAGACTCCAGCCACCCTAGTCATAGACTGTTCTCTCTGCTACCGCACGGCAAGCGGTACCGGAGTGCCAAGTCTAGGTCCAAAAGGCTTCTCAACAGCTTCTACCCACAAGCCATAAGACTCCTGAACAGCTAATCATGGCTACCCGGACTATTTGCACTGCCCCCACCCCATCCTTTTACGCTGCTGCTACTCTGTTAAGTATTTATGCATAGTCACTTTAACTCTACCCACATGTACATATTACCTCAACTACCTCAACTAGCTCGGTGCCCCCGCACATTGACTCTGCACCGGTACCCCCTGTATATATAGCCTCCCTACTGTCACTTTATTTTACTTCTGCTCTTTGTTTTTCTCAACACTTTTTTGTTGTTGTTTTATTCTTACTTTTTTGTTTAAAATAACGCACTGTTGGTTAAGGGCTGTAAGTAAGCATTTCACTGTAATGTCTGCACTTGTTGTATTCGGCGCATGTGACCAATAAAATTTGATTTGATTTGATTTGATTTGATTTTGGTTCTCCAAGAAACCACAAAAGGTTTCACTTTGGATGGATATTTGTACTCTGCTTCCTTTAAGAAACTAAAGAAGAAGACTACTAATCCCTTTGTTAAAAACACCAACTATATGGCAGGAAGTACAGCAATATCTGGGTGAATCCCCTGTATTATCCAGTTTTACACCAATTTGGTGAAATGACAATTTCATACCTGGTAAAAATGACTTGGGGTTTAAAGAACTTAGAAGAAAAGGTATTGTTAAAGTAATGGACTTATACAATAAAAAGAAAAAAGGGCTAATGTCATTTGTAGAGCTAAAGAGAAGATATAACTTACCACTAAATTATTTTTTCAAATACTTACAATTGAGAAGCTTTATTTTTTCCAGTCTAAAACAATCTGCCCTACAACCTACTTTGACCACTTTAGAAACACTCTCTGTTAATATGTGTTATGGGAGAGGTCAAATTACATCATTATATGGGAAAATGGTAGCTACTCATGAAGACAACTCTGATAGTAAGAGACTTCAGTGGATACAATAAATATTTCAGCGGAGGACTGGGGTATGATATGCTCGAGAGCTCAGATACAGACCATAAACACCCGCCTGAGATTGTCGCAATACAATTGGATAATGAGAACAATTGTATTTCTGTAATTGTTGATTGTCCTACTTGGAACTAATAAATATATGTGTAAAAAAAAATACGCTGGAGGCCACTGTGTTCTTGGGGACCTGCAATGCTGCAGAAATGTTTTGGTACCCTCCCGCAGTTCTGTGCCTCGACAAAATCCTGTGCCTCGACAAAAGACAGATTATTTCACATAATTCACTGCATCACAATTTCAGTGGGTCAGAAGTTTACATACACTAAGTTGACTGTGCCTTTTAAACAGCACGGAAAATTCAAAAAATGATGTCATGGCTTTAGAAGCTTCTGATAGGCTAATTGACATCATTTGAGTCAATTGGAGATGTACCTGTGGATGTATTTCAAGGCCTACCTTCAAACTCAGTGCCTCTTTGCTTGACATCATGGGAAAGTCAAAAGAAATCAGCCAAGACCCTCAGGAAAAAAAATCGTAGACCTCCACAAGTCTGGTTCATCCTTGGGAGCAATTTCCAAATGCCTGAAGGTACCATGTTCATCTGTACAAACAATAGTACGCAAGTACACCATGGGACCATGCAGCCGTCATATCGCTCAGGAAGGAGAGGCGTTCTGTCTCCTAGAGATGAACGTACTTTGGTGTGTAAAGTGCAAGTCAATCCCAGAAAAACAGCAAGGGACCTTGTGAAGATGCTGGCGGAAACAGGTACAAAAGTATCTATATCCACAGTATAACAAGTCCTATATTGACATAACCTGAAAGGCTGCTCAGCAAGGAAGAAGCCACTGCTCCAAAACCGCCATAAAAAAGCCAGACTACGGATTGCAACTGCACATGGGGACAAAGATCGTACTTTTTAGAGAAATGTCCTTGGTCTGATGAAACTAAAATAGAACTGTTTGGCCATAATGACCATCGTTATGTTTGGAGGAAAAAGGGGGGTATTTGCAGCAGGAGGGACTGGTGCACTCACATATTAGATGGCATCATGAGTAAGGAAGATTATGTGGGTATATTGAAGCGACATCTCAAGACATCAGTCAGGAAGTTAAAGCTTGAAGCCGAAATGTTTGATCCAAGTTAAACAATTTAAAGGCAATGCTACCAAATACTAATTGAGTGTATGCTCATCAGTCATGATAATTATATATTTACATTTTGGTCCTCTGTAGCTCAGCTGGTAGAGCACGGGCGCTTGTAACGCCAAGGTAGTGGCTACGATCCCGGGACCACCCATACACAAAAAAAATGTATGCATCGCATGACGTAAGTCGCTTTGGATAAAAGCGTCTGCTAAATGGCATATTATTATTATTATTTTTTAGCAGACACTCTTATCCAGAAGCGACTTACAGTTAGTGAGTGCATACATTTTCATACTGGTCCCCTGTGGGAAACAAACCCACAACCCTGGCGTTGCAAGCGCCATGCTCTACCAACTGAGCTACATCCTCCACTCACTATAACAGGGGTTAGACACTACACAGACTCATTTCCTAGAACTTTAAAACATTGGCAGTTTGTCTACTTCACTTCTTTAGTCTACACTCTGAGCACTCCAGATAGCCCAGTAAATAAAACAAATGCTGGCAATATTGGTATCAAACCATGCAAGTCTGAGTAACATGGAATAACATACCATCTTATTGAAACAGTTCATTATGAAACCGTTCTACTGCAACTTTTCATGCACAGTGGGAAGTTGGAACGAACAACAAACTTAGTTAGATAGAACCTGCTCTTACCGTGAGAAACAGATTTCCCAATCTTCTCCTCCTCTTCTTCATCTTTAATGTTGACATTCAGCTCCAGTGTTTGACTGCAGTCTTCCAGCTTCACTGATGCCATCTCTGGATCTTCTTAGCAAACTGGGCTCCACTGTCACAATCAGGACACACTGACTGGTAGGTTTGGACTCAATGTGGAAGGAGAGAGGCTCGCTGGGTTTGTCCTCACTGTTGATGTTACCGGCCTCAGATTTAATTCTAGTCGATCCTGTAGTAACAATGAGAAACAGAAACAAAAAGTTATTGTCTTGACAGTTCTGGCACTTTCGTTATTCTATAAAAATATATTAGATCAGATAGCTTAGCTTGACAACAAACCATTTATTAATTTCACATTAGACACAAATTGCACACTTTAAATTAAACAACGTAAGTGCACTTAACCTATAGCAGATTTCAGAAATTCACAAAAATGACTGAAAAAACCATTTAGTACAAGGTTGCAGTTTGTTTTAGGCAGCACTATGTAATATGTTCCTGAATAACGTTGTCTTCACTGTATTATTTCAATCAAAAAAACAATTGTATTTATTCATGGTACAACTTCACAAGCCCTTAATTCATTAGATTGCTGACTGTTTGAAATGCAGTGTATTTGACCTTTAATTGTACAACACTTACTTAGAGAAAAACAAAATTAAGAAATCTTGAATCACCCATACGTTTGAAAAAACTCAAGATACAGCTGTATGATTTAGTCCATATAGCCCAGCCATAACAGAGTACATTAGAGTAGAATACAATACAGTACGTTATACTGTACTGTCCTCTGTACTGCTGTACTGTACTGAACTAAACTTCTCTTTCCTGTACTCTGCTATACTGTACTTTCCAATCTTGTGAAACAGTAGCTATGTTTCCAATAACTTGTCCAGTGCTTTGTTTCTGGACATTAAGAAAAAGTTTGCATAGAAAATAGATACGACAATTGCCCTCTAGGGTGTGTTTCCATGTAACTATCCTGTGTCGATAAAAACAGCTGGACGTAATGACTCACCCTGTACCGTCAAAATGATTTGGCAATCATTTATTTTAAAAAACACTGTTTCAATCCTCACTTGACAGAATAAAGAAACTTTGACAAAAGAAAAACCCACCCGTCCAACAATTAAAAAAGTTTTCGAGCTTTAGAACATTTCTCCTATATCTGCTGTCTCCATTACACATCGCAAAGATTATTTTAGCAACTTTGCGTTTGTCGAATGCAGCTGGGTCAATGGAAACCTGCCTAATGATGTCTGAGTGATTGGTTCAGATTTGGTCTGGTCTAATGCCAAGTCAGTTAAGAACAAATTCTTATTTACAATGACGGCCTACCCCGGACGACGCTGGGCCAATTGATTGGGACTCCAATCACAGCCGGATAATGATACAGCCTGGAATCAAACCAGGCTCTGTAGTGTCTTAGACCGCTGCGCCACTCAGGAGCCCTGTGACTAATCATTTTGGCTATTTAAGCTCTGAAAAGGCCCATCAGCTACCCAACCATTTGTATAAGGGCACGACAAAGCCTATTCCCCCTCAGGAGACTGAAAATATTTGGCATGGGTCCGCAGATCCTCAAAAAATTCTACAGCTGCACCATCGAGAGCATCCTGACTGGTTGCATCACCGCCTGGTATGGCAACTGCTTGGCCTCCGACCGCAAGGCACTACAGAGGGTAGTGCGTACGGCCCAGTACATCACTGGGGCCAAGCTTCCTGCCATCCAGGACCTCTATACCAGGCGGGTGTCAGAGGAAGGTGCTGCAAAATTGTCAAAGACTCCAGCCACCCTAGTCATAGACTGTTCTCTCTGCTACCGCACAGCAAGTGGTACCCAGTGCCAAGTCTAGGTCCAAAAGACTTCCAACAGCCTCTACCCCCAAGCCATAAGACTCCTGAACAGCTAATCGTGGCTACCCGAACTATTTGCACTGCCCCCCCACCCCATCTTTTTACGCTGCTGCTACTCTGTTAATTATTTATGCATAGTCACTTTAACTCTACCCACATGTACATATTACTTCAACTACCTCAACTAGCCGGTGCCCCCGCACATTGACTCTGCACCGGTACCCACCTGTATATATAGCCTCCCTACTGTTATTTTACTTCTGCTCTTTTTTTCAACACTTTTTTGTTGTTTTATTTTACTTTTTTATTAAAAATAAATGCACTGTTGGTTAAGGGCTGTAAGTAAGCATTTCACTGTAATGTCTGCACCTGTTGTATTCGGCGCATGTGGCCAATAACATTTTATTTGAACTCTTGAGAATTGTTTTCTGTGGGTGTCACCCGTTCCATGGGTGCACAATCCAACCCGTTTCATAAGTGCAAATATGACTGCGCCCAAAGCAATTATGCGGTCTAATACCTCCACAGTGGGATTTCAACAGTTTTTTTCTGTTTGCTTTTTTTTTTTAATAATCCGTTTTTGTAATTCATTTTAAATTAAGTAACAACATTCCAACCATGTTTAGCGTTATCTAGTCCAAATATGACATGATTCCACAATTTTATATCAGTTTGCATCACTTTCAATTAGGGACTTTTATTTTGAGCGCAAACTGCAAATTCCACTATTGTGGCTAATCGTTATTATAGCAAGTGTTGCCAATTTAGTGACTTTGTCGCTATATTTAGCGAGTATTCAGACCCAGTGGCGGCTCCTGAAAAAATTATCAGGAGGGGCAATTTTTCTGATGATTTAGGTGACCTACACACATTTTAAAAAAAGATATGTCCAGTAACAACTGAAGACAGGGGGCAGCATATAAGTCAATTACCAGAAGCATTTATTGACTGATCTGGGGAGATGGATTCCCAGTTTCTGTGACAGATTATAAATAATCTCTGATGCCTTTGTTATATTAGCTTTTGGTTGAATGTACTGTCGTAGTAAATATATAATGTTATAGCTTGGTCTGACTAAAATCTTGTGCATGACCCATTTTGTGTTGGGCGTTTGTTTTCAATCAATGCTGTTCCTATCCTATAACAATGGACAAAAGAGTCCTATCTTGTCAGCCTTGTCAGCAGGTGGCCAAGGACAACACCACGCCATAGGTCTCTCAGTTCTTCCAACTCACTGAGTTCTTGCTCTGAGGACACACACACACACACACACATCATCACTGATAACACACACACACACACACATCATCACGTTAAACACACACACACACACACACACAAAAATCCCTCTCTTTAGGCTGAACATTTGAAGACAGAGAACCCGACTCAGAGCCAATGCAACAGTGGAGGGGACCTCGCCCAACTCATCAGGACCAATCAGAAGATCAGAACTACTAGATTCAACCTCACATCATTTATTGTATAAAATGTCTGCACACAATGTTTAGGGCTCTCTTCTCCCTAAGAGTTTGACGAACAAGTCCGTGCACGCGATTCCAGATATCTTTACCTCTGAATAAACTGCCTTTATTATACCATATCCACCCTGTCCAAAGTCTCTACTTGGTCTCAGTTCTCCGGTAAACTTGTGATTATCAACAGTACACAACGGTAACAAACAATTGGGGGAACTCAGCGGGCAGATAGTAAGGTTCAATGACACAGAAAGCAGTTCAATGTCGGGTACAGAGCCGCTCTCTTCCAGGATCGCGGTCCGCTCTGACCAGGGTGAAGCCGGCCGGCTCCACTTCTCTGTCCGGGACTCTGTCATCCAGCCAAGTCTCCCAGCTGTATTGGGATTCCGGCTGCCAGCAGCGTTTTCCATTATTTAGTCCGTTCGTAGCGACAGGTGTGCAACACGATCAACAAGATCAGTCCAAAACCAACCACTGGAAATCCATGGTTGACAGAATGTTTGTAAACTAAGTCTACAAATTAAAACATAAAATAACACCACACTGCAGTCGCCAACAGAGACGCTCTAGCCGCTATTGTCTTAGTTACGTTCATGGTTAAGTCACGTATGACGAAAGCGTAAGGCAAGCCCACAGACACCCATAGAGAATGTATTGAAAGCTTTGAAATGTGAAAAAAATAGATTTTACACGACAGGCTATGAGAGACTTCTGAGCGATTTTCAACAGCTGACTGAAATCGCCCAAAAAACGGTGAGGGACATTTGAAGCACGACTTAGCCCTGATTTGATATTTAGTGGCTGGCAGATCAGACGTGAACACTTGATAACTGCTGTTGCCGTGATATAATTGATTAGAAAAAAAATCCCTTCCTTTTCCCGTTTGGCAGTGCGTCGCCCATATCGCCCTATTGAACAAGCCGTCCCTGTTCAGATCCCTCTAGCGACATTTCTTTTTAAGCGACTAGCGACAAATCTAGCGACTTTTTCTGGTGTTATTGGAGACTCTGACATGAAAGCACATTTCGTTCTTAAGCTCCCCCGTCCCAAAGCACACACAGGCGGCACAGTCATCGAGGAGATGTTCACCTCCGCGTCCAGACTGCAAATGAATCGCGCATCCGGGAAGCGCTGCTGGCGGATCAGGGCGGGATGTAATGTAAGTAGTGTCTCTTTGGGTCACTTTTGCTGGTCCCGGATAAAGGAGGAGGGTTGGAATTGTGACATAAAAAAAACTAGAATCGACATTAGAAAGTTATTGTAGTTCTAAACATATTTAGGTGTTTTCCCTTATTGAGGGAGTTGGCAACACTGAATTTGTGGCTAGCTTCACATACGTAGGGAC